>NC_092820.1:152849952-153119952 GCF_023375885.2 Dermacentor andersoni
GTGACAGCCGTATTTCAATGAGGGCGGCTTGCCGTGACCCTCTGACGTCTGTGCAAGCAGCCCTTGAACAGTAACAATGTCAACGCAGCATGCCTTGACGCACGCCTCAACATGCGAGATAGCCGGCGTTCAGAAGTTGTTTGTGTTGTGTTAGGCACGCACTCTTTTTTTCTTCTTTTTGTTGACGGATTTGAAGGTGATTCATGACGTCTGCTAGCGACAGCTGCTTCGCAGAAAGCTAGCGTCATCGCTGCCTTTTTCGTGCAGCCGATGAGAATAAGGTCGGAGTCCAACGCCACGGACGCACTGTCGGCGATCCTCTGCCGGCCATCATGGATCACCTCGCGCGCCACCTATATTCCGTGTGCACTGCGCACAAGGGCACCTACGAGAACTACCGAGCACAAATGCGTCATCATCACCCATATAGACGCTTCTTATGGCGCCAAGTGTCATGTTTGAGAGAATATGTGGCCTCATTTTGAATCGGTGGAGCCTTTTTTCCTTGTAGCGTAGCAAGCAAAGACGACAAAACGTGGCAATGGCTGGCTACGGCTGCTGAAGGTTGGGCTGAAGTGAAAGAGGCGTACTGCTTAGATGCACGCGTAAACAAACAAATACAGCCATGCTTCGAACACAACTTCCACTGCCTAGCCAACTGACAATTATGAATTCAGTTTTGCGCCCCAGAAAGCATTTACGGGGAACGCGCCGCAGTATTTCGAACCACGCTAACGTCAAAGGAGCAATCAGACGCACTTTTGAAAAGAGAGGCACTTTTAGCAGCGACCGCAGGTACGTATGTGCTAGCAAACTTTTGTGGATAATTTGCGCAGAGTTGTAGAAGAATGGTATCTCAACATGGCTGCGGTCTGAAACAAAAAACTAGGAAAAAACCTCGCGAAGGCAATGTCAAAACGTGAACCATGTCAAAACGTCGTCCGTAAACCACGGTTTTGTGGTGTAGCAGTGGTAGCGTTTCTACCTCACACACGTTAACTGTGAGTTCGACTCCCATTGTTAACATTCATTTATTTCTATACGTTGGGTACCAGAAACGTTATAAATATCCCATTTCACTACATTCTTTCGAACTATATCATGGTGAAACTTGGCTTCAGCACCAGTGGAGCATTGGAGGTGGCAGCGGTTGCTTTCTTCCACTGAAGCCTGCAAAGAAATCTTACGGGCGTAATATAGACAGAATCGTTACGTATGTCTAATTTATTGACATGTTAAATGCTATTATGAAACCGAAATAACACTGAAAACAGCTACTTAATTAGCAGTTTTTACATTTATGTTCTCTCGCAGAAACGTGTTGAACCGGCCCCCGGAGGCATCCGCCTCTTTTTCGCTTCGTGTAGCGCAAGCCAGCGAGCACACCACATCGCGCCACCGCACGATCGTTGCGCGTCGTGAGAGATAATTCGCTCCGTGAATCTTTATTTTAAGCTGCACTTTTCATGGCGTCTGGCAGCCAATGCATCGGTGGGATGCTGCGAATGGGAAGAAAGGCAAGTGCACCCCACCCCCCCCCTATTCACGCCTAAATACATCGGTAGTTAATACATCTTACAAGTAGATGGTCTATCGGTACCATGACTTAACAGTTAATCACTGTGCGCATTCTGAGGTACCTGGTTGTGTCCTCGAGGGAATGCACAGCTAGGTAACATAGAGAGCGCACCCAGACAATACACTGCCGTAAACGCAAAGGGTACATCCTACAGGAAAGATTAAGGCGGTACCATGGAGTCATACCAAAGGAAGAGTAAAACTGCTGTACCACACAAAGCATATTTCCTGAAGTTCACGTAAAGGACAAGGAACCATAAACGTCACACAGGGCATAAGGAGGAAACATACATGAAACATAAAAGTCACTACCGTTTTCACAAGGCATTCTTAAATATTTGAATCACTTGTATTTCGCGTTGTAGTCAGACATTTCTAATATCTACCATGTCTTTTATATTCAAACAGATTTACGTACTTACACCCATGGAAACTACGAGTTAGCCAGAAGCTGTACAGGTAGTCTTCATCAGTATTGCATACCGGCGTGCCTCGTTTAGGGTTGTTGAACTGAGCGCTCAGTCACATTGTTTTTGAACTATGTCTCATGCACGAGCATTCTTTTAGTGCTGAATCATTTGAATGACCTTATTTCGCCTTCCATTTTGACATTTTGAATGATTACCTTGTCCCGCCTATTTAAGCAGGTCTGCAAGCCTAAACGAACATGTCAGCTGCGGGTTTACCAGAAGCTGCACAGGTACTTTCGGTAAGTATGCATGCCTACAGGCGTAGTCTTTTCCTCGTTCATCTAGAAGGGTGCACTTCGTTGATTTTCGTTTTCTGAATAAGAACGTCGTCTTTCGCTTTACGGAAACGCGAAGAAATTGCCCTTTGCTGACATCAGTCAGGTTGTACCGAGTGTGTGTGTAGTGACTTCTGAAGGAGAGCAAGAGAGAAGTGCAGTGCCGTAACTGTCTCAGAGGAGGACACCTCAACAGCACTGCACAGGGAAATGGGAGTGGGGAGAAAAAGATCGGGGAGAGAAGGAAAAGAAGGCGAAAAAACATAACAAGAAGGTTCAGGAAGCAATGCGGGGCTTACAGCCGCGCTCTCAGCTGCGTTTCACAACAAAAGTCAAGTAGGGCAGGAAGCACTTTCTTGACAATGGAAGGGTGGGCTGCCGGAAAGAGAAGTGCTCCCTGCAAGTCACAGGGCAGTCCCACGCGACGGTATGATGCAAAGAGCGCAGTGCGCTGAACATCGAAGGCCGGGCAGCGGAGCAGAAGGTGCTCAAGCGTCCCCTTCTCGCCGCAATCCAAGCGCGCGGGGCTGCCTCTTCCGTGCAGTCTGCATTCTGGCGGTCGTGTTGTAGCAGCCGACGCGCAGCCGAAGGAGAAACGAGCGGTCCCAGCGGGAGAGACCCGCGCGGGGGGGAGGATGCGAGGGGGCGTACCTGCAGCAGCGCGCGGATCCGGATGCTGCGCGCGGAGGATGCGCAGTATCGCCGTCTTGGCTACGTCGAAACGGGTGACGGAGCTGGCGAGGGGGAAGCGAGTCGAGAGAGTTTGCTACGCGAGGGCGTCGGCCGCTTCGTTCCCGGGCAGGCCGATGCAATGCCAAATCGCGGCACTGATTTAGGAGATGGCGCAGTTTTGATCCCACGCGCTGCACAAGGGGAAGACCGGCATAGTCTTTCCTCAGCATGCACAGAGCCGCACGCGAGTGCGAGAGTATCGCGGCAGACGAGACACCGTACTGCTGAAGAAGTAGGTCAGCCGCGAGGTCAATCGGCGCGAGTTCGGCGACTGTCGACGAGGCAGGACAACGAAGGCGGCACTGCCAAGACGCAGAAACGTCCGGTGCGATGCACGCGGCAGCGGTGGAACCGTCACTGGACACGGATCGGTCAGTGTACACTAGGAGTCGGTCGCGTAGATGTTCGAAGATCAATGCAGCCGTCTCCTGCTGCATGGCACACAGTGCTGTTTGTCGCTTGCTCTTGACGCCCGGGACGGTGATGTTTACGTCGAGGAGCGCGGAGGCGTGCGGTGAAGGCGGCAGGGGGAGGAGTTGAGGCAAAGAGGCGATGCGAGTGCTGAACTCGGTGGCACGCTGGCCCATGCCCGCTTGTTCCCGCGCGCGTAGTGAGGGCGGCCAGTTTCCCGCTTCGGCGAGAGTTACCCCCACTTGCGAGAAGCGGGGAAGCACGCACATTTGGGAAACTGCGGTGCGGTGCTCGAGGTCGACGGCCTTCCAGTTGGCTGCGCTGGCGTTGGTGAGTGGGAGCGCGTAAAGCGCTCGCGACGTTGAGGTCGAGTTGTAAACTCGGAGCGCAAGATGCGGTGTGCCGCCGCGGCTTCGGGCGAGCAGGGAGCGTGTGGCGCCTTCAACTTTCCTGGAGTACCTGCAGAGTTTTGTGGTGCCCGCGTTAAAGTTGAGGCGGCAGTTGATGTGGAGGCCGAGGTATCGGACTTTTCTCTGCCACGAGAGGGGGTTTCCGCGCAGCAAGAGAGTTGGCGCTTCGAAGCGTGCACGGCTCGCACGGGGGTGAATTAGTAGCGCCTCGGTTTTTGGCGCCGAGAGCTGAAGCCCTATGCTGCCGAGATATTTATTCGTCCACGGCGTTGATCGCCGGCTGAAGTGATTGACGCACTTGGTAGCCATGTTCCGTGGGCCCGCAAGCAAAAAGAGCGATGTCGTCAGCGTAAATCGCCACACGGACTTCGAAGGCTGTCACCTTCGGTCTGAAATCGGGGAGCCTTGCCAGCGCCAAGTTGAAGAGGAAAGGGCTGAGGAAACTGCCCTGAGGAACACCAGAGGTCACGCTACGGGGCGTGCTGAGCGCGTCACCCACGCGCACTCTGAGCGTTCGGTCGTTAAGAAAGGCCGAGACATAGTCCTGTAGGCGGCCGGTGATACGCAGCTCGCGAAGCGCTTGATTGATGGTGCCGTGCGGGAGGCCGTCGAACGCACGTTCCACATCGAGCAACACCAGGTATCCGGCGTCGTGGCGGCTTGCCGCGTCCTCGAGCGTAGCGACAACGTCCGCGAGGCAATCAGCTGTCGAGCGCAGTCGGCGGAAGCCGCTTTGTTCAGGGGCAAAGGCGTCTAGGGCGGAGGCAATCCATTCAAGGCGGTGCAAAGCCATGGACTCCATTGTTTTGCCGGGTACCGAGGTTAGCGATTCTGGGCGATAGGAGTTGATGTTCGAGGCTGGCTTGTTGCGCTTGAGAATGGGAACGACGATCGCCTCTTTCCAGTCGGCGGGAATGATGCCGCTGCGCCAGACCGAGTTGAAGACCTCGCGAAGTGACGGAAGCTGAGCTGCGTCAATGTTCCTCAGGACATGATGAGTAACACCGTCGCAACCGGGAGCGGAGCGATGTTTGCGTCTGTTCAAGACGATGCGCAACTCGCTGAGCGTGAACTCATCAGAACATAGCACTTCTACATGCTCCAGAACTGCGCTCGTTGGGAAATAGCGCATAGGAGCGAGGCGTTCAACCATGTTGTGTGGCGGAAGTTCGACGGCGGCTGTGACAGGGCACACAGACGGCGGAGCGAACGTATCCGCGAAGAGTTCGGCTAATTGCTCGGCACTCAAGCCCCGGGCCACGGCGATGGAGAGTGCGGGGCGGCGGGGGATCTCGGGACTAAGTAGGGTGGCGAGAATGCGCCAGGGGCGTGCTTTGTCGCGAGTGCCCTCCAAGGAGAGGCAGAGACTCTGCCAGCTCTGGTTGCGACGCTGCCTGGCATGACGACGGCACGCGGCATCAAGGTGGTTGTAAAGAGTCCAGTGCTCCACCTTGTCGCTTTTGATGGCGCGGTGTTCAGCGCGTCGGTGTGCCGCGCGTAAGTTCAGAAGTTCGATGTCGGGCGCCGGCGTTCCAGCGGGCACCGTACACGACTTGGTCGCGGCGACTACGCACCTCGAAATGTGCGTGAAGGAGTCGGTGTTCGCCGGAGGGGGCGTGGCACAGAGCGTCCTGAACAGAGACCAGTCGGTGATGCGATAGGTACAGGTCCGGTCGCGGCTCAGACCGAGAGGGTCAAGCGAGATCAGATAATGATCCGACCCCTGAGTGTCAGGGCTGCGTACCCACTCATAATGGCACCGTTCGCTAACCAGCGATAAGTCTATCACACTCCCGCGCACCTTCCGACGCACGAAAGTGGGACAGACTGTGTTGATTATCAGCAGACCACAGAAGTGGGTGGAGTTCAGCAGGTTCCTGCCATTAGGCTCACAGCGGCTGCTGCCCCATGCCGTGTGGTGAGAGTTAAAGTCGCCGGACACAAGACAGTCGCCGTTGATGCGCGCGGTAAGGTTCTCCACGAAAGACGTATCCCATCGCTGCACGGGTTGCACGTACACGCTGGCGACACAAGTGTAGGCCCCCCCAAAGCGCACAGTCACAGCCACACACTCTACGGAGGTGGGAACGATGTCGGCCACACGAACGACGGCTTGGGCAAGGCGCGCACGGACGTAAATAGACGCGCGGGAGCGACCGGGTGGAAGGAGCGGATCACAGCACTGCACGTTGGCGCAAGTCCGTAACTCGCAGGTGGTCGCACTGTGGTATCCCACGAATCCCGGAAGGTTGCGCGAGCACGTCGTACTCGTGCAGGAATAGGTGTTTGGACAGTTCGGCGTGTCGTCGGCGCAGCGAGCGCACGTTCCATCGCAGGATGCGCTGCCGACGTTTGGCTGGGCGACTAGCCATGGTGATTGTGTCGCTGTTGACATGCCACTGCCTGCAGGCAGATGGCCCGGAGCGCATGGTCGGCTGGCAGCGTGGTGCTGACTGCTTGCATGGTTTTCCACCAGCTGATCCATAGTAGTTTGGGCGGGTGGAGCAGCAGTATCCTGTGTCTGCTGGCGTTGATAGGCACGAGGGGCTGGTACCGGATGCCTAGGTGCAGGGCTGGGGCCCTTCAGCACGCTCGCATAGGATCGCGCCGCAGATGAGGAGGACTGCTGCGGCTGCTTCTCCTCCCGGACTGCTGCCTTGACAGCACGCCTCGACAATGCCGAGCTGGAGGAAGCCATGATGGTGGCCACCTCCCGTTCTTCCTGCCATTTGGGGCATGCAGGAGTGTCGGCCCTATGGGGGCCCCCGCAGTTCCTGCAACAGACTTTCTGGCTCGCCCTCCGCGTGGCTCTTGCCGCAGGAGATGCAGTCGGTCGGCCATCTGCAGGACTCCAGCACGTGCCCGAAGCGGTTGCACTGCCGACATTGCACTGGACGGGGCCTGGTAGGCCTCACCCTGAACCCGAGCTTGAAAAGGCCCACGCTTTCAGGGGGGACCGGTCCCGCGAATCGGGTGGTGATGGTGCTCTCCTCCCTCGTGGCCGACAGCACGGGAACGCTCGACTGTGTCCGCAGGTAACCCGACCACCCCGTGCAGGAAGCCGGTGCTCTTGCCGCGTTCGGCTGGAATTCGGGTAGTCACTGGGATTCTGTGCAGCTCAGTGACTGCCAGCAGCTCCTCCAGGCACTCCCGGGTGGTAGTATCGGCGGCCACGATGTTGCGTTTATGGTTAACGCGAACCACTGCAACACTGGGCCGCGAAGAGAGGGTTGCAGCGAGTGAGAGGCGCGGTGTTCCTCGGAAGGTTCCACCGGGCGCCGAGGGACGGAAGAGCGCCGTACCGACGACCGCAGGGTCAACCGGGAGTGCAGCAGTCTCCAGGGCTCGTGAACGCCGCCGGTCCCTCTTTGACTGCACCAGAGTGAAGTCGTACGTGGTGGACTCGCGGGCGGATGATGTCGCTCTCTGTACTGCGGCTGTAGGCAATCTGGGGGTGACCAGGTTAGCGCGTGGGCGCCGCGAGTCGTCCGTTGCCCCGGGAGACGAACGGGAATCATGCGCAGGCTCCTTCCTCCTCTTCTGCTTCTTCTTCCCCTTTGGCTTCGGCCGCGAAGCAGGTTGGCATGGTGGTCCTTTAGAAACCGTGCCGCGGGGTGATCAGGGCTCTGATGTGACGAAACAGTGGGTGTTGCGTCCGTCAGCTCCATCGCGTCGGCAGCGCTTTCGTTTGTAGCTGGTTCGCTAGCAGACGCTGCAGGGGACGCGCCGCCATCAGGAGCAGACGGTGCGTCGAGGGTGGTGCCGGGCGCGCCTTTGCTGAGAGGGGGCACGGAGGAGGCGGTTGTAGACTCGGCGGCATGTCGAGAGGTGGTGCTCGCCCTTTTTGGAGGGCCTCCGTCTTGGGCGGCAGGCGGAGAGGATGTGGCGGCTGTTTCGCCCGAGTGTGGGGAAATGGCGTTGCCGTGGTCCGGTTGCTGCACGTGGCAGCTGGCTGCCGTGTGCTGCTTCGGGCTGTGGGGAGAGCTCGCCGGCTGCTTGCGTCGCCCGGTTGGCTCCTCGTCCTCGCTCTGCGTCTCGCGGGCGCGTTTCCGGGAGCTGGACATATCCATGTCCTCGTCGTCGGAGGGGGGGAGCGGGATCGAAGCATGGGGCTCCTGTACTGGGTGGCCGTCCTGGAGAGGCTTCGAAGCAGTAGTAGGCAGGGGGGGCTCCACAGGGAGATCGATGGTGGTGGCCCGTTGACTGAGCCACTGGACCAGCATACGAGTGGCACGAAGTTCGAGGTCCTCCCTTGTCCGGAGTTCGTCGAGGGATGCAGGGCCGAGTGTCACAAGGCTCAAACTGGCATGGCGATGGTGGCGAACGCGTGGCGGGTGCTCTCCGGGCGAAGCGAAAACCATCTTGGGCCGAGACTTCAGAGCGACACGCCGCCTATCATATCTTCCGTGAAACGACCCTCGGGCGTTGGACGCGTCGGCTTCGGCTCACAGTGCACGTGCAACGCCTGTTGCTCGTGCGGCATCGAGCGCTGTCGGACTCCTTTCACGCGCCGGACGCAACCTACGCCCGACGTTCTTCGGACGTGCCTCGCATGGGCTCCGCGATTTCTTCTCCTGGCTTTGGCATTTCGCCCGGAATATCCTCCAGTTTCTGCTACCGAGCACGCGAAGGTGTAAGGAAAATCCTGACACCTCATTTGCCCGGACCCGGTGACCACCGTTTTACCAGAGCCTCATCTTTGACCAACCACGGGGCCACCGAGCTAAGCCCAACGCTCGGCGCAATGCCACCTCGCCCGCAGCGCGCAGCTGCCCCTAGCGTCGCACCGGCGTCCGCTGCGCCGGCACTCGCTCCCGCTTCCTCGAAGCCGCTGATATGAAAAGTATAGTCGATGGTACACTCATCTCCCAACAAGAATTTGATGGCGACCCCCGCTGGACCCGAATGCTCCAAGCCCACCGAGTGGCCCATCCAAAGGAAGCCGTTTCAGCCACGAACGCCCACCTCAAGACCGCCATGGCAACCCGCCATCAATGAAGACTCACCGCCTACGCCGCCACGTCCCGCTGCCTCGAATCCCAGCGGAAGACTACAAGATCGTCTTCCGCCCTAGAGGTGGCCTCGACCTCGGTACAACCACCAATGGGGCCCTCCTTGCCTCACTCTGTTCTAGCGCCAGCGTAGAGTACGCCGCCGCCCGTGGCGATGACCGCGTACGCATAAACCCATACAACAACTCTTTCACCGTCAGTACGCCCTCGGAACAACGCACCCGGCAGTACGTGCATACCTTTGAGTGGCCGCACCTGACAACGCCCTCCGCGGCATAATCTACAACGCCGTGGACAATCAAAACCAAGAGGAGATAATCGAGGACCTGCAGGCTATGAATCCCAGCAGCACTTATGCCATCGCCGACGCAAGGCAGATGGGTCGCACCCGGTCCATCCTGATCACTTTCGTCGGCACGAAAGAACTCCCTCGCACCGTGGTGTTCAACTGCGGCATGTTCATTTGTCACCCCTTCCGCCCCAAGGCTGAAGCTTGTGTCAATTGTTAGAGCCATGGTCACCGCTCCGACGTGTGTACCAAGCCCAGGTCCGGACGCTGCCCACGCTGCGGAGCTGTGCACGCGGCTCGGGACCCCCCTGACTGCACTCCTAAATGCATCTTGTGCAGCGGCACACATGTCACGGGATCCCGCCCGTGCAAGCTCCGCTTCGAACGAGGAGGTCCCTCTCCACTCACATCCAGTACCAAGTGAACGTCATCCAACTCAGCGCAGTTAGCACCATCCGCCAAGGACTCCCGTTCATCCCGTCCCCGTCAACGATCCAGCTCCCGATTAAGCCAGGACCGCAGCCCCCGCCACCGCTCCGTCTCATTTCCGCCGCTACCGGGGCAAGACACCCCATCAACTGCTTCCCAGGTGAGCTGGAGATCGCAGCCTCCCACACTCGACCCCGAAAAAGAGGAGCTCAAAGCTCAAATCGCAGCCCAGAGCAATGAGATTGCCCTACTAAAAGAACAGCTGCAAGCGCTGCTCGCGCGCCCCCACATCCCCACCTCTTCCCCTCAGCAAACCTCACACTCTATCGCTCTCCCGCCCCCACCGCCACCTCCTCCCGCCCCTATGTCCGCCTCCTCTTCGGCCGCGTCTTCTCGTGCCGCCTCCCCCTCCTGCAGCCCTCCACATAAGAGGCGCTCCTCTACCGAACCTGCCCCCACCCCGGAGATGGAGGCTGTCATCCGCCACACGGCCTCGTTCCTCGAGGCACATGAACGACGCCTCATGGCCGCCATTACAGCTCTGCGTACGGAAACGCAGACATGGATGGCTCAAATTAACAACCGCGTGGCCAAAATTGAGGCCCGCCAGAGTTCCCTCGAGGCCGATCTTGCCCAGATGACCGCTAATGTCGCATCCATCCTCCCCTCATCCTGATCTCCCAAGCACCCTGCACCTGCAGGGGCACCCCGGCCTCAAGATGGCCAGACACCCCCCACGCCTTAATTTCTGGCGGAACACGCTGCAGCTCCACCTCCAGAACATCCCTCCCTCCGACCTCCCCGCTATCATCGCCCTTCAAGAAACCTTCTCCCCAGTAAAACTGTGTGACTACACAGCTTTCCAGCCTGCTTCCCCTTCCCCTCCGAACGTTGCCACGCTAGTTCATCGTGCCTACATGGCAATCGAGCATCCGCTCGACGTTCTGGAGTGCACTCACCTCTTCTTAGAACTCCTTCCCCGGCGGCGGCAAGATGCCAGCCTTTTTGTCCTTAATGTATACAGCCCTCCCCACACAACTGCAGCTCCCCTCCTCCTCATTCTCCGCAACGCCATCTCACGGGCGAGCCGGAACGCGCTCCTAATTCTTGGGGATTTCAACGCTCATCACGTGAGTTGGGGCTACCCCAAGAACTGCAGGAAGGGCCTGGCGCTATGGACCTTCGTGCAGAACGAACAGTTAACAGTCCTTGACGATTCCTCGGAACCCACCCGCATTGGCTCCAGCGTACAACGGAACACTAATCCGGATCTTTCCATCTGCAAAAATATCCCGGACGCGGTGTGAGCGAACACCCGGGTCTCTCTCGGTAGCGACCACTATATCCTGTCCGTCTCTTTCTCCTTTCCCACCCTATCTTCCTCCCGCAAGCGCCTGGTGCAGGTGATGGACTGGGATCGCTTCCGCCACTCGCGGCAGCAGGCTTCCACCTCCATCTCACACCTTTCTCAGTGGACCACCACCTTGCTTCGGGATGTTTCCTCTGCCACCTCCACCGTCCCCACCCCTCCTCACTCCTACGCGGCTGATAGTCGCCTCCTGCACCTCTGGGAGGCGTATCACTCCCTGCACCGCCGTTGGCTTTCCCAGAAACACAACCGCTCACTGCGACTCCGCCTTGCTCGCCTGGCAATGGACATGGAGGAGCACTGCTCTTCTCTCACCAGACAGCAGTGGGGCCAGACCTGCAAGCGAATGGCTGGTAGCCTCGGGCTGAGGGATACGTGGGCTCTCCTGCGTGTCCTCCTTGACCCGTCGCACTCCAAGGCCACGCACCGCAGGGACGTGACACGCCTCCTTCACTCGTCTCCACTCTGATTCCGACTTTCTTCTTGCTCTTCGTGATCGCTACCTCTGCACGAACCCCCCTTTCTCTCGCCCTTCCTACACTGGCAACCCTAATTCTACGCTCGACGCAGATATCACCCTCGGCGAGGTTCGTGCCGCGCTGCATAAGATCCGTACCACTTCCACACCGGGGGCCGACCAAATCTCTAACAAGGCCCTCCGTAATCTGGATACCCCGTCCCTCGAGGCCATCACTGACCTCTTTAATAAACATTGGCATGAAAGCACTCTGCCTTCCGAGTGGACCCACGCTAAGGTAACTTTCATCCCCAAACCTGGCAAACCAATAGACATCCAAAATCTCCGCCCAATTTCCCTCCCCTCTTGTCTCGGTAGGCTCTTGGAGCACGTTGTTCTCGACCGCTTGCAGAACTTTCTAGACGACAACCACCTTTTCCCCGATTCTCTGTTCGGCTTTCGCCCCCTCCCTCTCTACCCATGACGTCATGCTCCAGCTCTCTGAAGAGGTTCTTCACCCTCTTCACGCCAAGTGCACTCGTGCGGTCTTGGCACTGGACATGACGAAAGCATTTGACAACGTCCTCCATTCCGCCATCCTAGATGCTCTTTCCACCCTTAACGTTGGTCCTCGTATCCACAGTTATATCACGGCTTTCCTTGCCTGTCGCACGGCTGAGATCTCATTCGGCCCTCTCTCCTCTCCAAATTTCACTCTTGGAAATCGGGGCACCCCCCAGGGTTCTGTCCTCTCCCCCCCTTCTCTTCAACATCACTCTTTTCCCCATGGCACGCGCTCTCGCTACCATTCCTAACCTGTCCCATGCTTTCTACGCCGATGATATCACCCTCTGGGTGACCACCAGAAATTTTGGAGAAATGGAGGCCGCCCTCCAGGCGGGCGCGGACGCGGTTGCCGGTCATGCTCACGCAGTCGGGCTGGCCTGCTCCCCGTCAAAGTCGGAGCTTCTGCTCCTCCCGGCTCGAGGCACGGCCGCCTCCTCATCTCCCACCCTTAGCATCATTATTGACGCGCACCCAGTCCCTTCTGTCTCCTGCCTCCGCATACTGGGTCTCCTTCTCCAATCCAATGGCAAACACACTGCCGTCCTTTCCCGCCTAACTACCACTGTCCACCAGACCGTCCGACTTATTCGACGTGTCGCTAACCGGCACCACGGCATGCGTGAGCACGACCTCCGCAGTCTTATCCAGGCCTTCGTTCTCAGCCGCTTTGTCTACTCCCTCCCCTATCTCTTTCTCTCTCGCACCGAGGAAGACAAGGTGAACTGTCTTATCCGCCAAGCTTACAAGTCAGCCCTTGCGCTCCCCACCTACACCCCCACTTCTCGTCTACTGGCGATGGGTGTCCACAATACTATTTCAGAGCTTGTGGAGGCCCATCGCACGGCACAACTCGAACTTCTTTCTCGCACCCCCTCTAGTAGAGCCCTTCTCTCTTCCCTCCGCTTGACCCCTGTGTCCCCTGCCTGTGTAACCCACCCCTTACCCTCCTCTGTATCTTCCATGCTCACTGTGAACCCTCTTCCGAGGAACATGCACCCTGAGCATCACGCCGCCCGCGCTCTGCCCGCGCCTCCACCCTCTGGCGCCAGTATGGCTCAGAGTCTAATGCTGTGTAGTCGATGCGGCGCCATACAATTACCACCCCGCCTACGCCCTTGCAGCCACTTCCCATACACTTGCTCCCCTGACCGTTGCCACTATACCTGCCCCCACCTCCACTGCCGCCGAGGAAGCAGCTATCGCGCTCGCCATTGCCACTACCCCGGCCCGTTTCATATTCAGCGACTCCAAAGCTGCAGTCCACAACTTTGCGAAGGGTCGCATCTCCTCCTCTGCGCTCAGCATCCTTGAGCACTCCCCTCCCCCTTCTCGTCCTTCTTCTCATATGAATGATCCGTACCAACTAGCTCGCACCCAAACCCTTCTGAGTCATCATTTATCGTCTGCGAGCAGTGTTCCTTTCTGTGTTCTCTCTGAACAGCGCTCGTCCTGTGTCCTCCCTTGTCCGTGTTTTTTGGCGCTGTTTTAAATATGAATGATCCGTACCAACTAGCTCGCACCCAAACCCTTCTGAGAATCCAACTCATCTGGGTTCCGGCTCACGCGGGGCACCCTGGTAACGAGGCGGCAAATTCCATCGCTCGCGAGATGACAAACCGTGCTGGCCCCCTCCACTCCGGGATGGACACGCGTGACTCCCTCCTCACCTTCCATGACATTACCCTTCATTACCGCAACTCTCGCCTAGCCCTCCCTCCCCCTCACAAATCCCTCTCAAAGCTTCAACAGAGCACGTGGCGCCATTTACAGGCCCACACTTTCCTCTCTCCTGCCCGACTTGCCCTTATTCACCCCGGGGCCTTCTCACCCGAATGCACGCTCTGCAGACACCCACGAGCAGACTATGCTGATATTCTCTATTCATGCTCGAAACACTCTCCCCCTGCCTCTTGGCATGTATCTAGTCCGCAACTGTGGGATGCTGCTTTGGCCAGCTCGGAGCCGGATGTGCAGCTACGGCTAACGATCTGGGCAGCGGAAGTCGCCGCCAGGCATGATCTGGTGGCCACGACCGGCAGCCTGAAGGCCACCCACGGAACGGCGGCATCCTAATTTTCTTTTCTTTTTTTGTCCTTCATTAAATAAAGTTTACACCACCACCATCTCTCACGCGCCGTGTGCCTGCTGCACGTGCGACAGCTGTTCTCCCCGGCGGACCACCGTGGTCTCGCGCGGCGTTAGGCGTAGCAAGGCGCGGGGTGGCCGGCGAAGATGAAGCTCGAAATCTTGACCAAAACGCACTCACATTTGATGTAGGTGGTATCCGCTGGTTCCTTGAACCTTGCCGATTCTATCGGTGCAAAATGAAAGGGGTGAGTGGCCTTTCTGCAGAAACGAGCGCAGGACGCAGGAGCCCATGTGAGGCACGTCAGTACTCCACGTGTACCGAGTCACCCATTCAGCTGTTGAAAGGTGAACTGTGCATTGCAAAAGTCTGACCGACACTGCGTTGCTTGCCCAGAACGTGGCTTCTCCCCTTCCTCCCCTCATTTTATGTGGCAGCTAGAGGTAAAACGTGCCTGTTTCTGAAAGGTTACGGCCCAATATACGCCAATATTCGTGCTTGCATTTATTCGGCGCCGTCGTTGGCGTAGCCTTCGACGTGGTCCTGTCAGGGTATCTCAACGAAAGACGTGCAGTGCATTTGGAAGCGAAACGCGGATGCCACGGGGGCACTACTTCGGCTCCGTTCATTCGACTCGGCCGCGGAACCAGGACGGCGTCCGGCCTCCCACTGTTAACGTGCAGCGTTGTGCGCACGACCTACCAAGCAGCTTTGTGTACATCATGGCGGTGCATGGAGTTGTCGGAGCGGAGCGGACAGTAAGCGCAAAACTAGAAAAAGTGCTGCCAGTTTTCTTTGGTCTCATCTCGGGCAGCATTGAGGTGCGACGCCTAAATGCAAGTGGCAGCGCTGTGATCCAGGGTTGTGAGACGGGCAACAGCTGCACTGTGTGCTGCGCAGCCGCAGTTGCCTCCCGTGCTGTGTCGCGCCAAACATGCAGCCCGTGCGAGGAAACATCGTGAGCAGCTTGAGCGCAACGCTAAAACCTGCTATCACTTTCAATGCATCGTCCTTTGGTCGAAACTGTCTAATATATACAATTACTTTCTTAATTATATTGCTAGACAAGAACAGGTGTCTTCGTCAACACCAATAAAATTTTCGCTTAAGCTGAATCCGACAGCGAACGGGATACGGATTTCCTTTATTTGCGTTTCTCACAGCATGTAGCACTACAATATTTGGCTCACATGTTCAAGACAGTAAAGTATTATCCCGTGTGTTAAGGTGAGCATTCCATTTCTTCGATGTTTATCAAAAGTGTCAATAAGCACTTTGTTAAATGTATTTTTTTTTCAGCCATGAACTCGCTTACCGTTATCTTACTGCTGGGATTTGTCGCTTCTGCCAGTGCCGGTACATGTAAGTCCACGTTGATATTTAAGTGTTCACTGGAGGATATTAGTGTTTTGACGCAAATTCTTAGTGAACGGAAAGGTTATGCAATGCCATTCAGTTGTGTTTTTACTGCGACAGCAGATAAGGGATTGAAATTGGGTTTGACTTGTCCATCCAGTTCATCCATTCTGTTAAGCTGATGACCACCATTGTCGTCACAGACGGCACATAACAGTTTTTCTCATCGTCAGGTCACCTCGCCATTCCCAGCTTCACCATCTCCTCAGGACGAAGGACAAGACATACCCGCAGCCGTCACCACTGGTATTTCAAGCCAAGTTAATAGAGTACCTAATATTCATTTGGGAGTCGGTCGCAGTAACCACTGGTATATCGCGCAACCGGGCTCTGAAATCGTTGGCACCTATGCATGCATTTCGGAGGCCAGAGAGATTGAGAGTAACGAGGGAAGGCCATTGAGGTTGATCAGACGAAGATCCGGTTGCCTACCCTGCGCGGGAAAGAGGTAATCAAGGATTACAAGAAAAAAAGAAGGCCAGAAGACAGATAGATTACTCCCGCAGGATGTCTCTAGTATCTAAGCGTCTATTCAGGTCCATTGATTTGAGAACAGTCATTAAAGTACGCCTAGCTTTCTAGGTTGATAATGGTTGAGGCCAAGCATCCACGATATTTGCCTCTGTAAAGGGTCGACCGCCCAATTGTACAAGTGCGCTTCGAAGAGACTGACGTCGCACGTCAACGCGGCTACAGCGGCAGAGGAGGTGCTCGATAGTCTCGGCACTGTTACAGTGGTCGAGTATAGAGGAGTCGGCCATTCCATAAGGAAGGAGTATGAATTTGTGAAGGCTGACACCCAGTCGCAGGCAGCGCCGCAGTGCAATGACACACCGGGAGAGGCTTGGTGTTAACTGTAGCTGCAATATTGGATCAAGCCTGCCCAAACAATGGTTGGAATACTCCGGAGTCGTTTAAAGAGCCAGCGTGATGTCGCGAACAATTCATTGAAGTTCCTTGGTTGTATCCGTTCTCGATTGTAATCTGAGCATATTGTGTGCGTCATCAAGAGCTGGTGTGGCACTTCATCAGCAAGATTGTTGACAATAATACCGCAATGACCAGTCACCCACAGAAAAATAATATGTCCTTTTCCAACAGTGCGATCGTGGACTTGTGTTGTGTTTAAAGTAAACTTTTCATAGTTACCATGGCGCAGGGCTGCCTGCAGACTTTGAAGGGCTGCTTGAGAGTTGCTGGATACTCCGCATTTCTGTGTGGCGCTATAACGTAAAACCATTCCAAACTTTTCTATTCCGATTGTGCTATCAGCCGTCCGCGATCGGTCAAACACTTTTTTGGACCACCCCCACTTCATCTGTCTGTCACGCGACGTCACGAAAACCGCGATACCTCACCATCTGATAGGATGTGTACACACTGATTATACATGAATGGACCAAAAAAAAGAAGAAAACGTTCTTTCTGATTCGACGCCTTTTCGCCATTGCCCCCGGCTATTGGTCAAAAGCTTTCGGGCTGCACCCACTTCTCCTGCCTTTCACGCGATGTCACAAAACCACAAAATCTCACCGCGTCAAAGTGACGTGACCGCGTTAAAACGCATTACAACGGGGGTGTTTGCCTAGCAGCACTAGTTATATGTTGTAGCGATAGGCTAAACTGGTCGGCGCTGTATCGAGAACGCGAAAGCCAGCAATTTTTGTCGTTTTTCAAGCAAACATAAGTGACTTCTTATAAATGAGGGGAGCGTTTGATTGGTCTCTTCAGATAACCCTGCCGGGCACCACCCGATGCTTGCGTCGGCGGTTACGCAAATTCGACGTCAGGAGATTGGAATAAAAACATATTGGAATAGTCTTACGTTATAGGACCCTTGTTAAATATATGCAATAGCGACATGAAAGGCAGGAAGGTTGACCAGAAAAGTTTGGCCAGAGCAAGCAGTACTCCCCGCAGGGGCGTCTCCGCCATTAGGCGTTTGGTGTGTTGCGACGCCACTTACCCGAGCACACGAGGGTTGGACCATACCGATTCTAACCCTACGTGGCTTAGCCGCGTCCGGGGAAAAGGGTATCCTGGGGGTTGAGGTAATGCCGGGTGTTTGGAGCTTTACGGCCTCTTGGCGCCGTAAACACATCTTTTCGGCCTCGGCTTCACGTAGATGGCACCCCTGGACTGACCCAACCGGGGGAAATTGGTAGCAGCCTTTTCCTGTCTGTCGCCCCAACCTTCGTCTTCGTCTTCCTCTCACTTTCCACCTGTCCTGTCTCCTCCTGGCTTCCCCGTACTTCTATTTTTTCCACGCAGCAAGGGTTAGCCTTGTGCGTGACAGCCAATCCTGTTTATAATAGATTAGGTTATAGTGGCTGCATACAGCTGCCGTGGGCAGGCCTTGTTTCAACAGAAATCCTGTCACATCCCTGTGATGTTATTGGGTGCAGGATCACTCCACCAAAAGGCAGAAGCAGCACGCAGAAGCACAAACACACATCAGACTGGTATTGACGCACACAGCGTATATAAACGGCATACACACGCGACAGTTCCCCAAAATATATATTTGCTATATGTAAGCTATATATAAGTATCGTTCAATTATAATCGGCCTACAGTTCAGGCGGGAGCGCGTGTCGCCGTGTCGGAGACCTCGTGGAACCGATGTCGGCCAGTGGGGTCGGACAGCCGGGTCGGACGGCCGGGTCGGACGGCCGGGTCGGACCGCCTCGAGGGGCTCAGGTGGCCGGCCGCAGTCGCCGGGTCGCGTGCGTAGCTGGCGGGGTAGCCCTGTGGCCGCTCATCCGAACGCTCGACCGGTTCAGGACCTCCAGCCCTCCAGGGTCAGTTGCACAGCGGAAGAGCGGGGCGCGGTAACCTCTCAGCGGGCGTCAACGTTGACTCGGGTGTGGCGTAGAGGCGCGGGCGGCGATAGATGATGATGATGATGATGTCCTTGATGAGATTGGCGCTTACCCACTCGCGGGGATTGGCCAAGAGTCGGGCAGACTTTGCTTATGTGTTCAGAAAATGGAGGTAAAAATCTAAAATTTTGTCACATGAATTTAGGCGAGGGAAAATCGAAACGGTTCAGTAGATTGTCATGCTACGTGGAGGAAAAAAAATAATTATCTATAATATATCAATGAGGCAATAGACGAGGAATGAATAGAATAATACGGTCATCAATGAAATTGGTTTGATTCCATAATAAATTTTTCTAAGGCGAAGCACACATTCCTGTGTGAGTGCCCAAGCACAGACGCTCCGAAAGACAGTAGTACCAGAGTGTTCAATGGCAGGCCAAGCTGTCGCACTGTAATAGCTGCTATGGGCCAGACGCCCAGCGAGGAAGCTCTTTTTCGTCCAACGCCGAACCTCGCGCACTGCTCACGCCACGGGCCACACTCTCTCGCGCCACGCTTTTCGAGGCGCCACTGTCGACGGTCCCAAATCGGCGTGGATGATGATGATGGTTCTCTCGCGGGTATTTGCAATGAGTCGGTGTACTCTTCGTCCCCGCACGGTGCACTGCCTTCCTATGTTTATACTTTCCACTCCCGCGTACCATATATTATGACAGTCCCCTTGTTGGGCTCCATGGTGGGCGGCTGGCACAGCTGCCGAAAATTACATGTTCAAGCTCTTTCAAGCCCTTTACCCTACTTCTTGATCGCCCTCAGGAAAGAGGTTGCACCGCTGGAGAGTTCCAGTTTTTTGGACCGCACAAAAAAAAAAACGTTCCAAAATATCACGTAATTCATTCAGGGAAACCCGAAAAGCCGGTGAGAATGATCTCACCTTTCGTTGTTGCCAAGTGACAGATGTTCTTGGCACAGGCTATAAAGCATCAAAGATGGTGAGCGGTGATTTCCTTCTGGAGGTTCGTGAACAGAAGCAACATGAAAGCTTACCTAATCTAGTGTTATTCGGAGACAGCCCGGTGACAGTGACCCCACACTGTACCATAAACACAATTCGAGGTGTCGTATCCGATAGTTATTTGATGGACTTGACCGAAGCTTCACTTATAGAAGGATGTTGACGGCGAAGGCTTTCGCCGTCAACATCACCGCAAATTATTGTCAATCAAAGCAACCAGTACAGTAACCTTGGCTTACATCGATTCCCACAGTGCGTAGGATCTGCATATTTTTAAAAGCATGAATAATCCGACGCTAGCTATGACAGAATAATATTTACCACAGTTCGGTGTGAAACGTGCAACTGAGCAGGAAACTCGCATGAAACTTGCATTAAAGCCTTTGTTCTATACTACATACGACCATAACGTTGCTTTTATACTCTCAAGATAGGTCTTTATTGTGTCATTAGTGCCGTTTTAATCTCTCGAAGGTACTCTGAGCGCTAGGCAACTTATCGATTGGACAGTATGTTGCCGTCTGAGGGTTGCGAAGAAATTTAAACACGCAGCTACTGCCGCTGTTTCTTTTCTTACAGCGCAGCTAGAGTTGTCAAAGACATGTCAGCTAGGCATGATTTCTCAGTTACTGGCCACAAAGTTCTGCCACGACGCCTTATGTCAAATACAGTTTCCTTATTTGCAGTTCACAAGATCCACGGTGGCCCTGACAGCAATTTGCATTGCCGCCAGGCGTGGTGGAAAGAATAAGTAGCAAAATGGCATTCATTCGGCTCTTAAGTCATTGAGGATGGCTACCTTCAAAAAATAATTAAATACAATTTAGGAAAGCTGCCATAGACTTAGCAATATTTCATTACATTTAGTTTGCATGCAGGTTCAATTTACATAAATTAGTTCCTGGGAACACAATGTCACCACTGCTCGCTGTTTGTGTCTTCACCACCAGGAGGCGCTGCTTCATCGGTGGCACAGACAGTGTCGGCGCTTCCCTTTGGCCGCCTTCCTTCTGTTCTTATTTTGGAGTCAAATTGAGTGCAACGACAAAATATGCTACAAACACCAGAAGAGTTCTCAATATTCATCGCACTCACAGGCAAAACCCATTGATGCCTGTACCGCCGGTTAACCTCGCAAAATGTTGATGCAAAGCATTAGAGCAGAAATAGAGCCTACACAAAATTAGTGCTCTGCAAAAGTAGAAGGAAAGTGCTGTTTTAAAAGCTAGCTATGATGAGAGGACAATCCAAGCAGCCCTTTCGGGAGCAGTTTGCATCCTGCTTTCATCCTTGTTGCTGTCTCAATCTCTATGCCAGAATGGAAAACATTTCAAGTGACAGAGGCTCACACGACCTTTCGTATTGCCAATAACGAGGCTCTTGTTGGATCGTTCTTTAAAACTACAACTTAAATGGATTGGTTGCAAATAGGGTGCCTCAGTTCGTGCAGCTTAGCGTCACGAACAAAGCGCCTACTGCATATTTTTGCCTTCTTTTTGCGTAGCCAGATTTTCCCGTTTCTGCTGCTCAAAAACAAAATCGTAGAAACAATCATCCATATAAAATGATGTAAAAAAGAGAAAAAGAAAGAAGAACGTAATTGATAAATCGGTTATGTCGATTTGACTAGATCGTACTGTAAATAGAAGACGCGGGGATTTGGGAACTTTCTCGAGCTACCGAATGCTCAAAAAAGATCTCATTTTCAAATCAAACCGGGAAAACGAACCACTTTTTACGACGAACCAACTGCATCCAACCCTTGCGTCGGCATTTTGCGTGTCCCAAATCCATGAAAATTTGTCCCCTACGCATTGTTGTATAAACTCAAGCATCCCGTTCCTGCTTCAACCTAAGCTCATGTGGAGAAAAAAGGTGCCAGACGCTGCGTACAGTAATGAGCGCTAATAAATTTTTTTGAGAATGACGAAGCTGGATATTATGCAGTTAACGCTTTTCAGAATATCATCTGAGGGTGTACGAGTCATCAACGGCGGAATTATACGCGCCAAAAAGGACCATATTTAGTGGCAGTCACGAAAGTTGCGCTATGAAAGCACGAGAGACGAGTTTCTGTGAATCTCGTTTGCATATTGTCATTAGATTCGTGTAGTTCATTTTATCTGAGACTTTTTGCCGATGTCCATGTCTAGCACATGCTTGTCACCGAAACTCACTCTTGGACGTTTGTGCACGCAATTCCACCTCAGTTACAGGATAGGTCATGTTTCCGACGGCATTTTTTTGTTCCAGCCGACATCAGTGTATGCAAGACTAAAGCGCCGCAGGACTGCTACCGTGGACAAACAAAAGCCGCTGTCTCGCTTCCAGGAGGACTTTTTGGCTCTGCATGCCGTGAGTATTTGCTTGCATTCGAAAATTTTTGATTCATTTTTAATGCGCGGCCATGGCGTTATGGCAAAGTTGTCAGAAATTAAGAAATATGTTTATGAATGTTATGATGTACAAATAGACGCGACTAATATTTCAATTAATGTGATAATTTCCGCTCGTTTCTCTGCACTAGAATTATAGTATTCACGAAATTACGTAAGCGTTAAAATTTTTCGAAGCTAAAGCCGCACATAATATACTTGCCATTTCAATAAAGAGTTGTGCTCGTTCTGAAATTATCAATGCTTTTCTGCTGTTAGGTTCAAAACACAGTAATAAACTATTCTATATTTGCAAGTTTGATTTCAATGAATTCGCACACGTATTCCTCAATACACTGCAAAACAAAAAAATAAAATCTGATGCCACACACTACGCAGCCTACTTTGAAAGCGCTCCACCGTTTCTTCAAGTATGACAGGCTTGTGTGAAAGCACGTGACTGCATACGGCTGTAGCTCCTGTGTTCCGTACTTTGTTTAGGCTCGGTCACTATTTTCGCATTCTCCAGCGTGGTTGAATGGGAGGCACGTTTTCCTCAAAATTTCTGGGCGCGGGTCTTACACGAATCAGCCTTGCGTAGATACTCACTGAGTATTTATATAAGAGTGAGTGGATTATGAGTTAGTGAGTATATATATAAGCAGATACCCACAGAGTACGAATAATAACTTTATGCAGAATAATTTTCTGCGCATTAACCCGTCAAAGACTACATTTGCAATTTTTCATTCACAATTACTAAAAGGGACTCCCATTGTGCTGACGATAGACAAAATTTTACGCGTGACTTTAGACAAGCAGTTAAAATATAAAATTTATTTCATTGCCTAACGCAGCAAGTTTTTTTGGCATCCGTGTAGTCAGTAAATCCCGTAACTAATCCTAGAGATACATTATTCCTTCGCTATATAACTCTTACATTCGTAGCCATCCCTCTTATTGCATATCGTCTTGGAGCAACACTTATTACTGTCATCTAGACGTCCTTCAACGCCTTCGAAATCAATCGCTCCGACTAATGACTTTTCATAACCGTTTTACGCACTAGGAACCACTGTGCAAAAGCCTAAATATTCTACCACTAACAGAACTGTTGAAACGAAGGCTTTATTCATTCTATCCATTGCAAAGCTAAAGCGTTATGACACGTTAATCTCGGCTTTCCAAATTATTTGCTAAAAAGTACTGACATTACAGGTTTTCTGGAAACGATAATTTACATCTTAACTCTTTTCAAACAAACTATGAAAGACAAACTGCCGTGGTATATCTTGCATCATTCTGGAATGCTATGCCATACGAAATTCGATCATCATTGGTACATATGTTTCTATACCTCCACAAGCAATATCTACTAGATGAGGTATATGAAGAATTGCACTATAATTATTAGTCCTGACATTCTAGTTCTATCTATATTACCTGTTTCTCCAGGATTTTTTTTTTCATTCTTGTGCATGCGTAAATCATGTAAAAGATAGTTGTATGTGTTTATAATGTTCCTGAAAGCATCAATTTTGCTTCCGCTTATTGTGGCGCCGCTTTTTACAGTGTATTTGTTCTTCGGTTTTATTGAATTTGTTATTTTAAAGGATTTCATGATGCCTACGATATTTTTTAAGTTGCATATGTTTTCCAGCTTATACTAATGTTGTATATAGTCATAAATTTATATAATGTTTTCATTTCATCTGTTTGCTTCTAGTTTTGTTCTATTACGTTTCCCAAGCTTTTCTGTTAGTGTTCATTACTTGTGTATTTTTTTAAGATTTTGCTGCAGTGAATATTGATACATATAAGATTAGCTGGTCACCCAGCCAGTTTCACAACTATGGGATTACCAAGTGTGTTAACGTCGCTAATTGTGTTAAGTTCTGCGCAAACGCGTTTGAATAAACTCGAACTTAATGCCTTCAACTATGTTACAACTGGTATAGAAAATTATTTATCAAATCACTGACTGCCGAATATGAACACTCACACGGTCGGCGGCTGCTTTTCGGACAGTGGCAATGCCTCGAAAGTGCCCGAATGCTGGGACATTCCGCTAAATAGAAATCTGAGGTAAAATTGATTTCGCTGTTTTCTTAGAGCGCCAGATCAGCATAAAAAAGTTGTTTGCAGACTTTTGCTGAGTGAAGGGCTTCATTAAAATAAAGCTTACTTGATATTTTGTGTTGGTACCACGGGTTCGTTTTCGTTCACCCATCGCTCTGCCCGATGTGCATCGTGGGTCGTTACTAGGCGCAGATACCTCACAAGTGACCTAAGATTCCTGTCAATGTCAGCTCAGGCTGTGCTCCCCAAAATTAGTTTGGAGCTCTATCAGTTTTATGCCACACGCTAGCTTACTCTGATTCACCCGGTAAGCGCACATACAAACTTTCTAAGCGTTCGTGATAGCTGCCAGCTGATCACCCGCTGACCCTAACTCCGCTTCACGATCGTGGCCCTCAGTCGAGCCCCTGTGCGCGATCTCACGCCCGATCGCTAATGTGGTTTATTGGTACAAACATTTTAACAACAAACTTCCTGCAACGGCTTGACGCCGGTGGCACCCACTGGTTAGGCCTAACAGCACCACTTCGACAAAATCGGCGAACAAACTTGCGATTTGATGGCGAGTCTGGGATACGAGGATGATATAATGCAGGACCGGACAACAAGTGCAATCTAGTACAGGCTCGGAAAAATGAATCAGCACTGGGGTATGCACATGACGCTTAAGCTTTTTTTTTTTTCAAATTTCCGCATTACAATGAGGGGATGCAGGCCTTATACGAGTGAGGACCCTACACGAGAAAATATGGTACGCTCATTTTTCTCAATATTGGAATACGCAGGGTGCGCGAGGTATTTGAGCATACGGATTAGTATTCTCATTCCATCGTTGAAGGCCCTTACCTACGTCTTCTCCCACAACCCTGTAAAGCGATTGTGAGGGTAGCAGCATCCAGTCTGGCACAGGAGACAAGAGCTCATGGGCAATCGTAACCCGTGACGAAGAGGAATGAGCTCATGCAGTAGTAATACGTCACTCAGGGGAACGAGTTTCTCCAATAGGCCGAAGCCATCATGAGTGAGAAGCCTTTAAATCCAATGATCGCCAGTGCCGAGCATACTTCAGGTGGCATAGTCGACAGTCAGAATTTTTGAGCACGAGGTGAAATGACCTCCCAGGAAGGCACAATCCAAACCCTTAACTGCATGCCTACCACGTATCATTATATTTTATTTAAACTCGTTGCCAGCTGGGGTTGTAAAGGAAATGAGATAGCCAGACGCTTCGTACATTAGGTAGCACAAAGTTACACAAAGAAGCACAACACATACAATACATTGAGAAGCACAACGAATTGGCCTACCTAATACAAATAAGCGTGCAGACAAGACAAAACAAAGCCAACGTCCTCTGCACATGCATTTTTTGCAAAGCATGCTCCGGAAACAGAGTTCATAATTTAAGTCGCGTTAAAAAGGATCTCATCTCACGCTGTACGAAGACGACCTGACTTTGGTTTAGAAACACAAAGTTTAGACAGCTTTGGCAAAGGTGTGATGGAAGTGAAGCTCGCACAAAGCGAGGAGAACGGCCGTTTTCCCACTTTTAAAGCGAGGCGGCTTGAAGCCAAGTGAGTACGGAGGCGGCAATTTGGGCCAGCCCGTCAGAGAAAATCAGCTTTTTTTCGAATAGGTCCTAGGAGATGCTGAAGGAAAACCTACCATGTTCTACAGAGAAATGGGAAGAGTTTTTGCCTAAAAGCAGCAGCGGAGTTTTTTTTTCTCGAGTAAGGGAGCTTTTAGGGCACAAACACTTGAGGAGACTCGGAAACTGATAGGCGTGTACCCTATGGAGTAGCGGTAAATGGATCAAACGTATTAGTAGATGTAAGTGAGGGAAGGCAGTTGCTGAAGAGAGGGGTGGCTTTCCCGCGTTTGAATTAGTGGTCAACTGCGACGGCAAAGGCGAAAGAAAGCCAAGCCTGCCTTGGATAAAGCTAGCCTTGATAGAGCTACTTCAGGGAGCACTGGAAAGAATGTCATGCCAATGGTTCGCACACGCAGGGACCAGCGCGAAGATGCAGTTGTTTCGCCATTTCGTGAGGCTGTTGAAGAAACAGAGGTCGATTTTGAAGACCAAAGAGACGTTTTGCATGCAGTCGACGGTAGGGATAGACCTAGGCCCGCTAAGGAGAGACTTCATGGCGATTTCGCGTGCTGAAATGTCAAATCTGGGTTGCTATGTAGGTTGTGCCGGGCTCCTCATTCGCGCGAGTTTTGCCCGAGTTTGCTTGGGCAAAACACATACAACGCGCAAACAGCATGGACGGCACAAAAACAGCAGGCGAAAAAAAAGACCAACCCCTTCCCTACCAGAAAATCGCGTGCACATCACCTTCGTCAATGTTAAGTAACCCACAGGTAACGGTGCCGGATTGCTTCAGCCTCCCGATCCCTCAGCTCGGGATATTCTTTTTGCTGTGGGTTTGCCTGGGCTCGGGCGGCTCTAACGTCTGGATCGGTGCGCCGACGGCGAGCCATTTCACGGACGAGTTCTCACCGCTGCTCATCAATCGCTGCCCCTTCCTCGGGGCAGCACACAACGCGTAGCCGTCGCAACCGTTTTCTGAAACTGAACTGAAGGGAAACGAAGCCTACGCAGCGCGCACGAAGCCGTTTCCTGCACTTTCCCTCCCCGATTGAAGGAAAGCGGCTCTGATTGGTTGCGCGTGTGGCGTGAGCGCGCGCCTATGCAGCTGCAATCATTGATAATGACTCACGCTCTGGCGCCGGCGCAGCTGTCAACTCATCGCACTGCCCTTTACCCTGCTCTGCTCTGGGAGCAATTGGGTTTTGGCGTGACCATTTATTTATTTTATACATACTGCAGACCACATAACGTGGTCCAAACAGGACGGGCATTTTTAACAAATCACATTGAATATATGGGTGCACATACATCATGTTTTACATCCAGATACAAATAAATAGCAAAAATGAACTCAATGGCTAAATGTATACAATGCTACACGATGGCAAGACGATCGCGCTCTGGTAGAGAATTCCATTGAGACACTGTGTGCGGGAAAAAGGAAAATTTATAAGCATCTGTTTTTGCGAAATATGGCGTAAAAGATCTTGGTTGTTGATGTCGTGTATGTCTTGTGGATAGGGGGGATAAATACAAGGAAGGATCAATAGCGAATTGCTGGTTAAGGAGAGAATTCAGGAAGCCCAAGCGAAGTTGCCTTCTTCTGTACTGAAGGGGGGGGGTATGTTATTGGCTGTCATTAGTTCCGACGGAGAGTCCACACGACGAAATTTAGAAAACATAAATCGAACAGCCTTTCTTTGAATTCTTTCGAGTTTATCAATGTTATGTTTTGTGTAGGGGTCCCATACTATGCTTGCATATTCTAGCTTTGGTCTGATGTATGATTGATAGCATAGAAGTTTTACATTTGGTGGTGAATTACGAAGCTTGTGTCTTAGGAAACACAACTTTCTGAAAGCAGAGGAACAAATGTTATCAACGTGTGAATTCCAGGAGAGGTTAGCAGTGAACGTTACACCTAAATATTTGTAGTTATCGACATGATTAACTGTAGATGAACCTAGGGAGTAAGCATACTGAAAAGGGGATTTTCTTTTAGTTATAGAAATGGAAACTGTTTTTTGTGCATTTATGACCATGACCCACTGGTTGCACCATTGGTATACGTAATCTAGATTTTTGTTTAGTTCTTTTTGATCATGTATGCTGCAAACTTCACGGAATAATATACAGTCATCTGCGAACAATCGAATTTGAACCGTTGGATCAATTATATCTACGATATCATTTATATAGCACAAAAATAGCAACGGCCCTAGCACACTGCCTTGGGGCTCACCCGACGTGACTGGTAGAAGGCGCGAATTTTGATCCTCGACTGTGACAAACTGCACCCGATTTCTCAAATATTCAGCCACCCAAGCGACCAACACCTTCGGAAGACCAATGTTGTTTAGTTTATAGATTAGTTTGTCATGAGGAACCTTATCAAAGGCCTTACTGAAATCTAAAAAAAATGGTGTCTATCTGAATATTATTATCAAGACCTTTGGCAAACTCATGCGCAACAGTGACGAGTTGCGTCACTGTTGAATACTTCTTTCTAAAACCGTGCTGAAAACTTGTTAATATGGAGTGTTTGTCAAGGAATTGTGTAATTTGAGTGGCTATAATATGTTCTATAAGTTTACAACATGAGGAAGTTAAAGATATCGGTCTGTAGTTAGATAGTAATAATCTGTCGCCTTTTTTGAAGATAGGGATTACTCGGACCGTCTTCCAGTCACGCGGCAAGGTTGCTGTTGACAAGGAACTATTAAAAATAATAAAAAGGAACTTGGCAACGCATTCGGCATATCGTCGAAGAAACAGATTTGGAAGATCGTCAGGACCACAACACTTTTTCGTGTTTAAGTTTAAAAGCATAGAAACCAAACCAGGATATGAAATAAAATTGACTTCCTATGGTTGAAAGGACATCGCGGTAAGCGTACATGGTCCGGATACTGAAAACACGCTATGAAAATAGGCATTAAAATGATTTGCTATATCTTCATAATTTGTGACTATGCTACCGTCAACTGATATCTTTGAAACTGCTTTCTTGGTTTCACTAAGATAATTCCAGAACTTGGAAGGATCATTCTTTATAAAATTGGGCATTACAGTTTTAAAGTAGTAATCCTTTGCGTGATGCATCGCTTGTGCAAGGATTCTTTGGTGATCGCCGATAACACTGCACTGCGCATGCTGCTTTCTTAGCCGTTTAACTTTTCTCTTCAATTTAATGATTCCACGAGTCATCCAGGGTGTACGCCTATGTGTTTGTTTGCGTTTGCTGGGTATAAAGTTGCTCATACAGTAATGACACGTCTCAACAAATTTGTCCCAAAGAGCGCCCGTGTTTGGGGCGCCGTCATCAAAGTCAGCAAGTACGGTTTCCATGTATTCAAGCACACGAGCATCGTCAGCTCGGGAATAGTCCTTAAAATACCGAATGGGAGATTTTTGGTAGCTACTGCATCTAAGAAGAGGAATTGACACGCTTACAAGTTCATGATCGGACAGCCCTTGTTCCACTAGAATGGTATGTTCTGAAAAAGCCCTATTTACAAATACCAAATCTAGAACCGAGCTTGCATGTCCTTGTAGGCGTGTGGGTTGTTTGATTATTTGAGTTAGGTCGTGAGCGAGCATGATATCAAAAATGATGTTAGCGTTTTTACTGGCCTGGGAACAGGACAGTCCCTCCCAGTCCACACTTGGTAAATTAAGGTCACCGACCACGAAAATTTTCTTATTATGATACTGTGACATATGTTCTTTGAGTACAGTTAAATACTCCGGGCATGCGTCCGGCGACCTGTAACATGCATATAAGATGAAGCTATGTCCCCAACAGGATAACTGTACGCACAAGCATTCAGGAATGCCAACATCAGTTGTAATCGTAGCTTCTACTACGGGTTTAACAAGGATAGCTACTCCCCCACCTCTAGTAGTTCTATCTTTTTGATATACGTTGTAACATTAGGGAAAGATTTCATCGTCACTAATTTCTTTTCTCAGCCACGTCTCTGTTATCACCGCGATGTGAGGATCATGCTGCATAAGTATGGTTTCTAACTTATCTATTTTATTAGTGACACTGCGCGCATTTATGTTAAGTAGCCTCAGTTCTTTCCGTTTGGTTACATCTCCGGCTTTTTTGGAGGACCTAGCGATATTTACTTTGGATGTGCTTTCCAGACGAGGGATCTGGTCGCATTTCTCAGTTATGTCTGCGGCAATGGCGCTTGGCTTAGAGAATTTCGCTGTCGGGTTTCGCTTGCCGCCGTGCGTCGCTTTTTGCTTCCGTTTTTTTGAGCAGGTACTTTATCATTTTCGTTTTCGTCCCAAACGTATGCCTTTTTATTGATATATAACTTATCGTATACCAGCGAGGCCTTCTCACCATTCTCTGGATTCATTTTGCAGCTTTGCCATAGCTTTCTTCTGATTTCCCGCACTCTTACCGGCAAATCCTCACCAATAGAGTAATTCGTGCCTTTCAGTTTGCTTCCCTGCTTTAGAATTGTAATTTTGTCTCTTGAATCTAGGAGCTTGAGAATAACAGGCCTAACCTTGCCACGCGATGGCCGTCCCAACCTATGAATACGTTCTATAGCCACTGGTTCTAGCTCAAGAATGCCTTTTATTATCTCATTGTTCACAGCACCCTCTAGCGATTCGGTTTTCTCTTCTTCAGCTTCAGGTAGTCCGTAAACAATGATATTAGACCTTCTGCTTCGGTTCTCCAGGTCATCAATTCTTGCTTCAAGGTAAGCAATTTGCTCCTGGCACGACGTAACCTTAATTTCTAGACTGGCCAAGGTATCTAATTTTTTGTCAATATCAGTAAGGCGTTTTTCTTTAATTTCCCTAATGTCGATTGCAATCTCACTAAGTTGTTTTGCTATTTGTGCGAGGGCAGGGCCGGGGTTAGTTTCGATGTCGCCACAAAGCAGTAGTAACCATCGAACACATGAAGCAGTATCGAACTATGCGCAACATATTCCGGAGCCGAACAACCGTGGGCACGGCAACACCACCAAAAATGGATCGTCAGAACGAAAGCACTTTCCGTATCGTTTGCTTACCTGTACCAAATACAGGAAGGGATTAGATGCGACCCACATCGTGGTGATGCCGCCGTGCCCAGTGCCAGGCAAGTCCGCTGGAAAGCCTTTTATAGCAGAATCCGTCCATGTCGTCATCCACTCTCTGGTCACGTGGTAGCGCTGTAACGTTTCCGTTGGGTGAGAGGGTAGCCTTGCCCATGATGGTGCTTGTAGATTATCCGGTGCTTCGTGGTGATGGAAATTCCGCTCTTGCGCCGCTACGACGTTCGCCGGTTCCACGCGCGTGTTGTTGGCAGTGATCAGCAGGCCAAAGATCTGTACCAAATACAGGAAGGGATTAGATGCGACCCACATCGTGGTGATGCCGCCGTGCCCAGTCTCGTGATCGCCAGTGAACCTTGTTAGCCAACAAAAGCTTCGCTTGAAGAATGACCAGAAAACGCCGAGCTTGGCAACATGAGCAAGAGCCCCTATGAGGCCGACCACTTCCCTATTAGGTTAAGCTTAACAAACGAAGATTTATACTCGCCACATGTTCCCTTATGGAATGTTGAACCAGCTAACTGAAAACTTTTCAGAAAACTTACATACTCAAGCCGGGATAATATTGCACCTTTTAATATAGACTATGCTGTGGCGTATATAACAGGCTTTATTATTGAGGCTGCCACAAAATGAATCCGTCAAAGTAATGGATTGGCGAATAAACGTCGTATCTAGTGGTGTAATGAAAAATGTAAGAAAAGCGCGGGAAATCAAAACAAAGCACGGTGATGACTTCACGACTCTCCAGCTGCCGAAAACTTGATTAGTTTTAAATGTCCCAAGGCACAAGGGCACGTCGACGAGCTAAAGTAGGCACTTGGGAAAAGTATATCTCCGGCACATATAGAATACGTACGAGGTCCTCCGAGGTATGTGGAAAGGTGTAATGGTTCCAGGACTTACTTTTGGAAACGCGGTTGTTTGATTTAAATCTGGGGTACAATTCGGACTCGACGGGAGCCAAAGGTCAGCGGGTCGCTTCGCATTGGGCGCTCAAGGCAAGACTACAAATGAAGCTGTGCAGGGTGATATGGGCTTGGCTAGTTTTGAAGTGAGGGAAGCTCGCAGTAAAATTGAGTATGAAGAACGACTGAGGAATATGGAAGGAAGTAAATGGGCTGGGAGAGTGTTCAGGTATCTGTACTGGAGGGAAGCTCATTACTTTTCGAAGCGAGATCGGCATGCCTTAGAACACGCACCTATAAAGCGAGATATAAGAGGGAAGAAGGAGCATGTGCTTGCTGCGGTAAAGCTAAGAAAATTATGGAGCATGTTTTATTATAATGTGAAGACGTCTACCCAGCAGTCGATATAGGCGCCACTGGCCTCTTTGAAGCCCTCGGGTTCAGCGAGAGCCGTGGAAAAGTAAACATGTCCACAATAGGCATTAGTAAGAGGCGACTGAAGGATTGGTGGAAGAAAGGCACTTGGGAAAAGTATATCTCCAGCACATATCCTTGCACGAACGAGATGAAAGTCTGGACTAGGGTAAATAATAGGCCGGCAGACACATCCCCTACTTGGCAGCGGCGGCAGCAGCGTGTCTACATCGCTAACGGTGAAACTGCTGTTGTTGCAGATCGTTCTTGACCTTCCTGAGCACTCCTGCGCCCGGGAACCTGGAAAACTGACAGTTTTGCTGCTGGAAACCTACGCCATTTCTGAAGCCATCAACACGTAGCTTGATCATCGAATTCCAGGCGTGCTACTGTCTGCGCAATCTGCCGTCAACGCGCTGCCGTCAGCCCTGAGACAATCTGCGCAGGCGCCGACTGGGAGCCCGTACAAGATAAAACGCGAGCGCTTCGACCGTTCGGCTACTTGGCAGCGGCGGCAGCAACGTGTATACATCGCTAACGGCGAAACTGCTCCTGTTGCAGATCGTACTTCCCCTTCCTGAGCACTCCTGCGGCCGGGAACCTGGAGAACGGACAGTTCTGCTGCTGGGAACCTACGCCATTTCTGAAGCCATCACCACCGAGCTTGATCATCGAATGCCAGGCGTGCTTCTGTCTGCGCAATTTTCTGTCGGCGCGCTGCCGTCAGCCCTGAGACAATCTGCGCAGGCGCCAACTGGGAGCCCGTACAAGATAAAACGCGAGCGCTTGAACCGTTCGGCTACTTGGCAGCGGCGGCAGCAGCGTGTCTACATCGCTAACGGCGAAACTGCTCCTGTTGCAGGTTAGTGCAATATTACTGAAAGTTGAACTGGATGGTGCCAAAAGCCACGGCCTCTGCTGCCTCCTCTGCTGCCTCCTCTGCTGTTATTGATTGCTTGTCTAAACGTACTTTGTGTTATTTTGCTCAAATGTCCGATCACGAAAACCAAGTGTCTAGCGTGTGTTCATCCTGCAAGTCACCTATTTGTGACGATGGGCCGAGAGTGACATGCACGGAGTGTCAATACGCATATCATTTCGGTAAATCTGCGGGCGTGACAGAGAAATCATTTAGAGCAACAAACAATGCTGCAAAGCAATCGTGGCGCTGTCTTATGTGCAGGAAGAATGTTTCTCGCAGAAGTAGCAAAGAAGGCAATGATGCTCTTGCATGCTCTTGCCTCTATCCTCGAGAAGCTTGATAATTTGCCAGAATTGACAAAAAAAGTGGCAGAAATGGAAGAATCTGTGCAACATATGTCTATGAAGTTTGATGAATTTGAAAGACATGTTTCCCGCCAGGACACTGAGATCAAGGCGCGGAAGAAGAAAGTAGTGGAACTAGAAGCAAGTGACGACATGACCCAAGTAGTGCAAACACAGCTGCAACAAGATGTTTACGACCTTGAGTACCGAAGCAGGAAACTGGAGATACACGGTATTGTGGTTGCACCCAACGAAAATCTACTTTCCTTGTTAAACGCGATTGCCCCGAATCTTGATGTCCCGCTCTTAACGGCAGAAGACATTCAAACAATACACAGATTGCCTGCTCGACAGGGTAGGACGCCGGGAATAATCGCACGTTTCGCCAGACAAACAAGAGACTCATGGCTGAAAGCTAAGAACAAAGCCAAAAATGGTGAACCGCGCATCATTATCCACGAAAACATGACTCGATATAACAGAGACTTGCTTGGAACTGCGAAAGAAAGGGCAAAAAATAGCGGTTATCGTTTTGTCTGGCATACGAGTGGGAAGATCGTCGTCCGCAAAGATGAAGGAATGAATGTAATCTATATCAAAGGAGCAAACGACCTTGACGATCTTAAATAAGTACTACGTAGGCACAGTACATAAAGAAAGAAAAAATGATACAGTGTCCGTATTACCTTCCGAATGACGTGAACCACATTGCTTCGTCTTTTTCATATGCATCCATTAAAGCGGTACATATCAATGCACGATCAGTGAAAAATAAAGCAGAATTGCTTGAATAATTCTTTAGTGAATTTCAATTTAAGTTCTATGCGATAATGTTGAGTGAAACATGGAGCACTAGCGCAGATAATGTCTATAAAATGGCAAGTTATAGAACATACTACCTTAACAGACCTGTTGGTCGTGGCGGCGGAGTAACACTATTGCTGGATGCGAATGAAAATTGTGAAATTTTGAGCCCATTCAGTACAATTACACCAGATTATGAGATAATGTCATTGTGTTTAGGTAAATTTCTTTGTCTGTTACCGCCCACCAAGCGGAAATGTAGCTTCTTTTTTTAAATTCTACGACAATTTTTTGTGTTATGTAGCAGACGGTGGTTACACGCTTATTGCTGGAGGTGATTTCAACATCGATTTGAGAAGTGATAATCATTTTACTAGAGAATTTAAGATGTTATTGGCTTCGAGTGGTTTTATGAATGTGCTCGAAACACCTACTAGAATAACAGTTGAAAGTCAGTCTGCTTTAGATTTGTTCATTACTAATTTCTGCCATCCTAAATTCGAAACTGGTGCCTTATGATGCCCTATCAGCGACCATCTACCAGTGTTCTTGTGCATGGAGACGGTAACCCAAACACTAAAACAGCCAAACGGTATTACATACCAACGTATAGCCAATGTTACTCTTGATAATTTTCAGGATGCTGTTAAGCAAGTTGATTTCACGCATATTGCTTGCCTTAATAATGCCAGTGAAGCCTTTGATAAGTTTATTGATCTCTTTAAACAGCTATACCACTCCTATTTTCCCTCTAAAACATGTAAACAATCTCGAAAAATTCGCAAACCGTGGAATGAAATCAAGTATACAAATAAGCTATACAGAAGGTTTATAATGACACATGCGGCAGAAGATCTGCATTTATTTAAACAGTTTCGAAATGGGTTAAAGAAACTGCGATCAGCTCGAACGGACTATTACTCCACATATCTAGACGTGAAGAAGGGCCGCCATGATGTGATTTGGACCCGTCTAAACTCACTGCTACATCGTAATCAGTCACAAAACCATGTGCACAATTTAAATATTGGTGGTAAAGAGCTAACGGGAACTGAACTCGCAAACGCCTTCAATGATTCTTTTATAAAAAGAAAAACTAATGGGTCGTTGACGGAAATATGAGTACATAAACTTTCATAATGATAATACAATATCTTTAGATCCTGTGACAACGGATGAAATACTAACTGTTATACTCAGCCTAAAAAATAGTAGATGCCGAGATATTGACGACATTCAGATAACGCCTGGTAAATATGTTGCAGATATCATAGCGCCAACCATCACACACATTTTTAACCTTTGTTTAGCTGCATCGATATTTCCAGAACAAATGCAGATTGCAAAAGTAACTGTTTTATTTAAAAAGGGATATAGAAATGATTTGGGCCATTGTAGACCTGTGTCCGCACTACCTGTCTTCTCCAAAGCACTAGAGAAAATTTTGCACTCTAGATTTACTAAATTTATAGATAAATACAATTGCTAACACCATGTCAATTCGCATTCCGAAAAAAAAACAAATCTACTGAACTGGCGCTCTTTGAACAAAAAGAGTATATTCTGTCACAATTTGAAAACAGATCTTTTGTGATTGGAATGTTCGCCGACTTCTCGAAAGAGTTTGATCTTGTAAACCAGGAATTACTTCTAGAGAAACAATGGTACTGCGGAATCCGAGGACAGGCTGCAAAACTAATAAAATCTTACTTGTCTAAAAGGCAACAAACGGTTAACATACATAATGCATATTCAGAAGTAAAAGCTGTTTATTCTGGTGTCCCACAAGGCAGTATATTAGGACCACTACTTTTCAACATTTACCTTAATGACATTGTCAACATTAACCCAAATGCCAGATTCATAATACATGCAGATGATACACGCATTTTTTTTCTCCGGAAATGACATTCACGAACCGATACAATCGTGCAACACGACGATTACCTCGCTGGAAAAGTGGTCCCAATCTAATCATATGCGTGTTAATGAGGGTAAGACAAAAGCAGTAATCTTCAGGACGACAAATAAACTGGTTCCTTCTCACAAAAGTATCCTATTTAACTCCAAACAAATAGAAAGAGTTGACCATTTCAAATGTCTTGCTGCAGTATTTTCTTCAACTATGTCATGGACAGCATATGTGGACCAAGTTGTCAAGCAATTAGCTAGAATAACTGGCGCAATCGGCTGCATTAGATACATTCTTCCTAAACCAATTAAACTTCTTCTCTACAGGTCATTATTTTATTCTCACAATAACTATTGCGAGCTGGTATGGGGCACTGCAACACTGTCCTCCCTACAGAAAATTTATATTTTGCAAAAAAAGTTTCTTCGCAATGTCTTTAATGCAAATTACGGAACAACCACCAAACGCTTTTTCCTTGAAACTGGTATAATCGAAATTTTTAATTTGTATCAGTATCGGCTCAGCGTTCGTTTTAAAATAGAAACAAGAAATAATATAAGTAACATTCGGCATCTAGCAAACTTACAAGAAAATAAAGAGTTACCCTTTCAGACACCCCGAAAACTGGTTGGTGCCAAGCACGCATCAATACTGGGAAAGAGCGCCTTCAACACAGACTTCCTTCCCTACTCAACGCGTACGAATCTGCTAACATCATCTTGTTTACCTGCACCCAACGAGATATACGTGCCATATGCAATTCAGATATAAAAGAATGTGCAACTGAATAATCATTAGGTATAGTTAATGCTTTATATAGGATGTTTTCTTTGTTCTATATTTATTTTGTCCATTATTCATTCTCACTTGTGGTGTTATTTGATTAATGTTATTTGACGATTATTTTAAGTGTAATACTGCTTGTGACGAAGTAACTTGGTTTCTGCACATGTAAGTGCAGATAAGATTTTGTTTAGTCTTCGTATATTCTTGCTATATTGTTGTTGTTTTTTTCTTTATCATGAAGCCATCATGTCTGCGATGAGATTGCCTGTCGCTGCTGCTTTGTATTTCGGGGCTGCGGCCGAGTCAAGCTGTTTATGACAGCTTCTTCTGCAGCTAACCCTGTCTGTATTTTTTGAGGCAGAAATAAAATTATTATTATTACTATAGTAGGGAAACGTCAAAAAACGGAGACGTACAAAAACAGAGTTCGCAATGGGGGATCAGAACATTTATTTGTGGAAGTTAATGGTGTTTTTTTACTTTATTTCTTTTATTTTTTTTTACCTGCGTAGGGCATTACAGCAGTATAATAAATAGCAAGAGCTTGGTGGCACAACCCACCGCCCCGTTCCAAAGGGGACGCTCATAACATCCATCCATCCAAATGATTAGATACCTACATCCTGAAGCACTCAAAACCCACCTGTCTTTTTTTCAATGCCATGTAGGCGACTGGTATATTCCATCATGGAAAGAAGCCATGGTCATCCGGATACTTAAGCAAAGCAAAGACCCATTCTTAGCCAGCAGCTACCGGCAAATAGCACTAACAAGCTGTCGGTGCAAACTGTATGAAAAAATGATAAACCGGTGCTTAATTTGGTACCTAGAAAAGAAAACTAAATACGGGGCACTTTGCAGTGTCGTTTTAGAGCGCAGCTCTTTGGCGTCCGTTCCTGGGTTTCGCGTCGTCGTCGGCGTTGTCGTCGGCCTCGTAACCAGCTCCGCCCCCCTTTCATCCCCCCAGCGCTAGCAGCGACCGACTGATACCGCTGGATGCCGCTGACGCCGCTGGAGAGTGAAGATAACGTGACTGCATAGAACACCGTCGCCGCCATGCAGAAAGAGGAGGAAAGGGTCCCCCCCCCCCTGTTCTTGTGTGGCGGATAGGGTGCTCTTCAGTTGCCGACGCGCCGGTTATTTCACGTAGGCCCCGGCACGTCGACGAATACGTGACCACCTTCCCACGGCTAGACCTGGCTCTTAGCGCTGCGGAAGCGAGGGTATCATATTGTTTGTGTCGGCATCGGCGGCGTTGTCCCTGAAACCAACTCCGCAGCTGGGGTTGACTCACTATCGGCGTCAGCGGCATCAGTCAGTCGCTGCTATCTCTTCCCTCCTCCCTTTATCGTGTTGTCCGCTTGCTGCGCGCGCTTCTGCCCCCATCGTTTGCCGCTGGGTGTACACGCCGCCCCCCTCCCCCCTCTTCCTGCGAGTCTCCGGTTGTCAAAGCGCCGGCTCGAACTTAATTCCTTTCTTCGCTCCTCCTCCAATGCAACCCCTGTGCGGTGGCAATCAGAGAGCCAGATCGGTGGCGGCGGATGTGTATATGTGCACCGCCCGAGCCGAAATTGCCGCTGCCGTTCGCCCTGTGCGGTGGCAATCAGAGAGCCAGATCGGTGGCGGCGGATCTGTATATGTGCACCGCCCGAGCCGAAATTGCCGCTGCCGTTCGCCACTGCGAAATTATCTTGCTGGTAGTAGCTGCCTACTTCGCCCCTACCGCACTCACGAAAGACGTCGTGCACTTCCTGCAACTCGCATTGACCGTCCATCGATCCACACCGATGTTAGTAGTGGGGGACTTTAATGTTGACATAAAGACAAACAGCAATTTCCTAACACTTATGCGGGAGAACATCCCGTTCCTCTCGCTCGTAACGCGTCCCACGGCTGTGACAACCTCGCGAGGCACTTGTATAGATCTCGTCTTTGAGAATCAAGCATTGGTGTACCAAGTCGAACATATATCAGTCTATTTCTCCGACCACAAAGCTTCCTTCATGACTGTAAAGAACTGTTAGTGGAGTCTTTGTTAAAGGAATACGTGTGAAAAATAAAAAAAAAAATCTGTGATAGCGCATACATGTGTTGCTCGATTTCTTTGCCTCAATCTATCGAAAAGGTGAAACAGCTTATTTGCTGCGCTCAAATTTCGCATTAGGAAGTAACGTAATCGTCGGTAATTTTTTTGAGAAGGTATGTCCCCAAAAGACCACCTTGTCCGCATGGAGGCATATATTAAGGATGCTTGTCTACATAAGCGATTCTGCCTATCGTTATACCTAGACCTAGAGAAAGCTTACGAGGCGACATGGCGCTTCGCATTCTTGCGAGATCTTTGAGCGATGGGTGTCCGTGGCAGCGTGTTAAACACAACCGATACTTATCTTTCTATTCACACATTTCGTGTAAGAGTGCGGAGAGCGTTGTCTAGTTCATTCATCCAGAAGATTGGTGTGCCACAGGGTGGTGTGGTTAGTTTCAGCCCACTTATTGTAAAAATGAAGTCCCTGCATGCAGTCAGTTCACGCACAATGTTTTATTTTGTTTATGTCGATGATGTGCAGATAGGCTTCAAGTCACGTAATATTGCCATCTGCGAACAAGTGCAGCTTGGAATAAGCAGATTGTCCAAATGGACGGATGAAAATGGTATTAAAGTAAACTCCCAGAAGAGCACTTGCGTACTTATTACAAACAAGAGAGGCGTAACACCAATTCCAAGAATTGAATACAATGGAGATGCGCTCTCGGTGAGTAGTGCGCATAAGTTTCGAGGAATTATTTAAGATTCTGAACTCACGTTTATTCCTCATCTTAAAAGTCCGAGAACAAAACGCCTGAACAGAATGAACCTTTCAAAACTTCTGTCACGCACAACATGGGGCAATGATCGCAAGTGCCTCCTGAATTTGTACAATAGTGTTGTCCGCTCACACCTTGATTACAGAGCTGTAATTTATGATTCTGTTACGCGAAGTTCATTAAAAATTCTAGACCCCGTTCATCATCTCGGTAACAGTCTCGCGACCTGTTCTTTTAGCACAAATCCGATCCAGAACCTCTAGGCAGAATCCAATTAAAGGTCGCTTCATCTCCAGTGGTCATATGTCAGTCTTACATATCTTTTGAAAGTACATGAGAACATTGAACATACTTCTTATTTAACTGTAAACGATATGATCGCTGCCACCCTCTTCCATACCAGACCTGCAGTGAAAAAGCCATTCGCTTTGCGTGTAATTAACCTTAGTGAGGAAATGAATGCTCCAGTGCTTGAACTTTGCCTATGGCGCAGGCGAAACTGCTACCACCGTGGCATTGGAAGCTCACAGCATGAGACACATTCTTTGTAGAAGCCAATAAACACGTCCCAGAGGCACATATTAGAATGCATTTCCTGGAACTCCAGTCCATGTACTCGTGCACAGTTTTGCACAGACGCTTCTAAGTCACATGCCGGGGTGTCTTATGGTGCCGTCTGTCCGTCCTTTTCAGAATAAGGCGCACTGCACCCTGAAGCAATATCTTTACGGCTGAGACATATGCACTATTGACGGCTGTAACGCATGTAAAGAAATCAAAAGTCGAAAAAGTGATAATATTTAGAACGTCCCAAAGCGCCATAAAAGCATTGATGTAGCTCTGTAAACTCAAACATGCTGTGCTTATCGAGCTCTGTTCCGTTCTGTGTAAAGAGTATATATTGTCACGTAGTAGTGACGGGGAAGCAAGCAGCAAAAGTAAGTGACGAAACTAGTGTGTCATTGGACAAACCTGTGCCTACAAAAACAGGCTAGGCTCAAAGAGCAACGACAGCGGCGAACGGAATCGGTGATGGTCGAAATCTAATTTGCCTGTCCAGCACGTCGGCTTTTATACACGAGTAATCGAAAGTTCCAGAGTATTGGTTGGTGCCAGCTTACTTCCAGAAAGTTCTACACAGTTGGAGTCGCACATGCAATCAGATTACACAAGTTTCCGAGACAACATACAGCAGATAGAACCATTCATAATATTCGAGAAATGTCCCATACATGTGGGCGCGTCCTGCCTTCCGCGATAACATTTGTTAACGGAGAAATGCGGTCAGTCGAAAAAGATGAACAAGTGCACGTGTCAGTGCCCCCCTCTTAAAAAAGGATCGATCGTCCCGATGCCACAAACAGAGCGAATAACAAAAGGCCGCTTATTAAACAAAAGTAACCAAACAACAAAGGTATGAAGCCCAAAGTAACACAGTAAAAAAAAAAAGAATGAGAGTCAAAGGTTCCGCTGTACACAGTCCTAAAATTCGTTAGCGCTGGTAGAACGGCTTAAGTCACACAGCATGGACTATTTCAGGTCGTGAGCGGCGACGCTGTGATCGCGGAATGCCATCTGGCACGACCTCCTAGTCGAATGCGTCAATGCATCGGATGATGTTGTGGGGTCCGAAATAGCGGCTTAAAAGCTTCGTACTAAGTCCTCGTCGGCATACCGGGTTTTAAACCAAACACGGTCGTCACGCTCGTATTCCACGTATCGTCGTCGAAGGTTGTAGTGTGAGCTATCGGTCTTCTGCTGATTCTTGATGCGCAGGCGGGCGAGATGTCGGGCTTCTTAAGCATGCTGTAGATAGGCGGCGACGTCGAGATTCTCTTCGTCAGGGACGTGCCGCAGCATGGCGTCGAGAATCGTCGTCGGGTTTCTTCCGTAACCAGCTTGAACCGCGTTCTTTGTTTTCTTGCACTGCAGTGTTACAAGCGAATGCAGGACCGCATCCCATGTCATGGGCTCGACGTCGACATATATTTCTAGGATGTCGGCGAGGGACTTGTTCAGGAGCTCCGTAAGAGCATTCGACTGCGGGTGGTAGGCAGTTGTCCTCCTGCGGTTTATCTAGTGGTATTGCAAAATGGTTTGGGTGAGCTCTGCAGGAAAGCCCGCTCCTCTGTCGGTGTTAAGGACTTCTGGAGTACCATGTTGCAGCAGAATGTTCTCGACGAAGAATTTAGCCCCAGCGGCTGCGCTACCTATCTGCAGAGCTTCCCTTTCAGCGAAGCGGGTCAGGTAGTTCGTCTCCAGGACGATCCACTTATTTCAAGATGTTGACGTCGGAAAGGATCTCCAACAAACCCATCGCAATCTGCTTAAATGGTCGGCAAGGAGGCTCGACCGGCTGTAGCAATCCCGCTGGCCTTGTCAGTGGTGTCTTGTGACGCTGGCAGTCTCGACATGTCCTCACGTAACAGGCGACGTCCGTGGTCAGGTGAGGTGAATAGTACTTCTCTTGTATTCTTGCGAGCGTACGGGAAAATCCAAGGTGTCGGGCTGTCTTACCATCGTGCCGGGTGTGTAGGACTTCTTACCGGAGTGATGCTTGCACAACGAGAACGTGGTTTACGCGGGCTGGTGAAAAGTTCTTGTTCGCCAGGACGTCATATTATAAAAAAAAAAAAAAACGAGGACAAACCACGCCTAAATAGCTTTGGGACAAAGCTTGCCTTGCAAGTGCCCAGAAAGTCTTCTGAGCTCCGGGTCTGCTCATTAGTTTTCAGCGAAGCCTTCCGAGCTTATTATTCGAAGAAATGCATTGTCATCCTCGTCGTGTTTTATCAGCGGGTCCGTGGGAGTGCGTGATAGGCAGTCGACATCAGAGTGTTTTCGTCTCGACTTATAGATTTCAGTTATTTCATATTCTTTCAGGTTGAGGCTCCACCACACCACACGTCCTGAAGGGCCCTTTAAATTCGCTAGCCAAGAGAACGCGTGATGGTCGCTAACGACTTTGAACGGCTTGCCATTACGTAAGGGCATAATTTTGCTGTAGGCCAAATGATGCCGAGGCACACCTTTCGGTTGTAGAATAATTGCCTTCCGCTTTTGACAGCAACCGGCTAGCGTAAGCTATCACCCGTTCAAGTCCGTCTTTCCTCTACACTAGGACGGCACCGAGGCCAAAGCGACTGGTGTCAGGGAGGATTTCTGAATTGGTGTCCTCGTCGAAGTGCGCAAGTACCCGTGGCGATTCATGCTTCGTTTGGGTTCTCGAAATGCGTGGGCCTGCGGAATATAAACAAAGCTTATAATAAGAATGTGTGCAGATGAAATGAGAAACCTTACGCCATACACCTGTTTCTGGATAAGCAGTACAATTTCGTGCTTATTTACGTCATACAGCACTTATTTTGTATGCGTGCATTGCGAGCCGCTATGAATGTTATGCGCTGTAAACGGCGAAAATCTTAAGATTTGACTTTTGCTGGCCACGCCACTCGGAACTGTTCACTGGGCTTTGTAGGTGCGTGCGCGTGCGCGTGCGCGTGCGCGTGTGTGTGCGTAGGGGAGCGGAAGTTTTCTACTTTACTATATTTATTCCCTTGAACGTGATCATAATTTCTTATTTTTACAGTGAATAATAAGGAGCCGACGCATGCTGCAGATAATTTTTTGTCCTCATGCATGGAAAACAACGGCGGAAGTGTGCACTGCAAAGCCGTCCCTCCAGACCACATATGCTGCAAGTGCTGTGAGTTACATTATATGTTGTTTCTTTAAGTTTCATAGGGACAGCAGTATGCAGGATGCCTTATTTTTTGGACCCTGCATACAGATTTCTTATGAAAAAGGCTACTATTAAAGGCATTGTAATACACCCGTATTTTTAAATCTTGATAAACGAATTTTGACGCTCACTCCAAGCAATAGCTGAGACCGAGCGTGCGACGCAGCTACGTTTGACAAAAGCACTGTGCGACGATGTGTGCGCCGAACTTTGAATGATGGGCAGAGTGGCGTCAAATACTGATACAGCGCGTCACAGCAGATGCTTGCCGCGCTGAACGCGTCGCATCAGAATCTGCCGAACGTGCAGTTTGAACCTTCAAAGCGCCTTTGGTCATAGGGTGCTTCTGTCTGATTTATAAGATTCAGGCCACGCTCGGTTTCGGTATTGCCTGGATTGAGTGTCGAAATTCGATTACGAATTCTTTAAATTTCCTACAGTTTTGAAAATTAAGAAAATGAGGGCTCAATGAAATGTGACTGCCTCCAAGTTTGACATTTTGAACCGTCCAGAGGGTTCAAATAAAAAGGTGATTTACGATTGTTGGTAATTATTCGTTTTGATACTCAAGTTATTAGCGACAAATATGCTCGCCTTGCCGAAAGATTTATGCGCAACAACCCCACGTGCGCTAAGCTTATTCTATTTTTATGAGAAATCCGTATGTACAGCTTAAAAAAAAAGCATTCTGTGCGAACGTTCCAGAAGAATTTTCACCATCGTCGCCACCGTTACCGTCGCTGTGATGTTCTCTATAACGCTTCGGCATGTTCGAGTTTAAACCAGTTTACCCCCTTAAGGGTGTTCTGCTGTGCCTGTAAATAATATCATTACACCTTATAACCTTAAATTTTGCACCCTTGGGGGCTTATCTTGTCCCACAACAATTATCGTCGTGTCTTGCACGCATTTCCTTTCTTTAAAGCTGCGAGCCCGCTATTTCCAGGTCACGAATGGCATGCGCGTTATCAGCTTACACAGCATTCTCGACAGGAAAGTTGGGGGCACAGACTTTTCACGAAAGGAAACGCATACAAGGCAGCTGACGAATATGGTTTTGGGTCAATATGCACTCTTAAAATGTTCGCACACTTTGGGGCTTACCTTGTCCCACAACAATAATCGTCATCTTCATTGTTTGCGTTTCCTTTCTTGAAAACTCAGCGCTCGCTAATTTCCTGTCGAGAACGTTGTGTCACGCTGATAACGCGCAAGCCGTTCGTGACTTGGAAGAACCGGGCCCGCAGCGTTAAAGGAAGGAAATGAATGCAAGACATGAGGGTTATTGTTGTGGGACAAGATAAGTCCAAAAGGGTGCCAATATTTTAAAGTTTTGTAAGTCCCAAAAGGTGCAAACTTCGTTGAGAGTGCATTAAAACGGAATTACCACATGCCAACACGTCCATTCTATAGGTGCGTTGAGTTCCACCCCATGACACCTTTTACGTTAAAGGAGGTCAACCATGCCATTACACTCATGTCTCAGAAGCCATGCATGCAAGTTCTGTTCATCGCAGCACTTTGCTATTCCTGCGAATAATCACCAGACAGCGCCAGCTAGAAGCACAACCACTAAAGCGTGGTAGATGCTGCAAAGACCTATATGTGCCACTCAAGTCCGTAAAAAAGGTAGAATTTTTTTCCTCATCTTTACAATATGATTAGGCCACCGTCAAACACAACAGCACACCCTGTAAACATGAGAGCAACCGAAATACATCGCCGCACATAAGCACGCAACGTTTCAATAAAGACTCTGCTCGCGCTAGCAATACCCATGTATCTTTCTGACAGGCTTATATAGCCTCGGTGTCTTGGCGTGCAGCTCAGTACCAATGCACCTCGTTATTTTATGTAACTAAACAATAAATATCCACAAAATGTTTGTTTTGGTAGGTCAGCTGACAGGCCCTTCAATAGCACACATGCCTATTAATATAAAATCGCGGTACCTTTAAACTAGCTGCTTCCAATTATCAACGCGGCGGTTACATGTGCGAAGCAGAGGTGCTTTACTTGCTCCTAAAACCCTTAGCATCAAAAGCTTGTTTCAGGTGAACAATTACATTTGCGCAGATACAGAAAGGTTGTTTCGGTAAATAAAACAGGCTAGCTAACATATTCTAGCAACTTTCTGTTGGGCAAAATGGTGTTCTTGATGCTGAAAATTTTCTTAAGGGTTCAAAGTGATTTTCAGTGTACATAGATGCATTAGTCAGCCGCTAAAGTGGCTATGACCAAGTTTTACGGCCTTGATTGAATGATTCCTCCTTTTTTTTACAAATGCAGCACTCAAGGAACAGTCATAGATTATTTCATGAATAGCTTCTCTGTTATCGTACATATTTTAACTCAGACACGAAACAATATTAGTGCTCACAATCTGAAACTGATCTTTCGCTGGCGCCGGCGAGATTATATTGCAGCTCCTACGAGGCTTCCTAAGACATTCACGGCTGCCAGAAATGTTGGCTCTCCAACTGATAAAGCGAACCTTTCTTTGCATACGATTCCATGGTTTTCTCTTGTTTGGTCGCTCGCTTGTGATCTTGCCGAGTATATTCGAACTTACTTAAAAAGGAAACGTGTCCGGCGGCGGCATTCAGCTTACGGCCCGCATCGGCGAAGCCCAATGACCTAACCACGACCGCACATACGCTTATCTTGTGCCAACGCCAACTGACACTTTCAGATGGTCGCAACACGCTGATTATGATGGTTATTGCTATACTATGGTACATACCCACCACAGGGGGAAAAGCCGTATATCGGGCCGAGCTCCAACTAGATCTGATATCATCGTGACTTCTTGATCATTATGATTCCCCGTACTCTGGCATGCACATACCCACAATCGTGGATCGGCGAAGAAGCGCGTCTGCATCTTGATTGTGACGACATTAATTCTTTAATTAACCTCTGGCGCTTTATATACGTGCCCAAAGGAGGGTAAGAATATTACGCCATAGTGGGGGACTCCGCATAAATTTTGAACACTTGGGGTTCTTTAACGTGCACCCACTGCGCGTAACACGAGCGTTTTCGAACTTCGCCCCTATCGAAATGAGGCCGCCGCGGGCGGGATTCGAACCGCCATCCTAGGCCCTAGCAGCACAACGTCATAGCCAGGTCACGACGGCGGGTTATGACAGCGATAATTTCTGTATACGCCCAAACGGAGAGATTGGCCAATGCGGGAGATACATATCGTGTCAACACCCGCTTGCTCTTTGAGATGATCACTGCGAGCTGTTGACTATAATATCCACAATATGGCACACACCGACAAATGGTGTGTCGGTCGACAAGCGTGTCCACATGTTGAGTGTAATGGTACTGATTTCCATGAAATTGCGTATGCCCACAATATGGTGTTGGCCAAGAAGCGGCCGGTACATTAAGAATAAGTAAGAATCAATACAAGCTGTTGCGGTTCACTGTGTGCGACGATGAAGGAAAGGTGCGCCAAGCGCCTGCGACATGACGTGCATAGTCGTCAGGCTCGTCAATATGAAAAGATTTGTCCATCAGGTGTGTGCGACGGGATCATGCACCAGTGAAAATCGTGCACTTTTTTGTCCTACGTTCACCCCCTCTACGCCAAAGAGTGGTTTCTCTCCGAATCGCTGTGTTTGGGTTGCCCAGCCTGTGGACCCGACGTGGCCTACGTTCCCCCCCCCCCCCCCTCTACAGCAGTGAGTGGTATTTCTCCGTATTCCTCTCTGTGAACTGACCAGCATGCTGACAATGCCCTCTACCAGGAATCAAGAGAGAAAGAGGTTGTCCTGATGGAGTGGGGCATAGGAAGGCTAGCAAGACGCCATGTGCACGTATTCGCTGCCCAGGCGTGCAGGGGTACGAACACTGAACGTGTTGGTACTTTTTTGTCTTGGAGCGCCCCGCTCACCCGTAATAACGTATGAAACTTCTGTTATTGTTTTTACTTCATTTCGTCTTCCCTGCCGAACCCTCTTCAATGGTCAGTCTGGTTCGAGCTCCAAGCAGAGGCTGCTCAAGGTCGTCGAAACTGCGTGCACATAGCAACTGGAGGTACCAGCTCGCAACAACTGGTGGCAGCGGTAACAAAGCCAATACATTATTTGTCGCATTGCATAGCACGGCTGTGCGAGAGGACATGTCCGGGCTTGGTTCCTTTGCGCCAAAAGGCGAGAAATGAAATAGGCGAACTTACAGCATTTCCTTGCCAGCTTCACAAACTCTTTGCATCCCATAGATAATTGCCGTGTATTTGCATAATTTTCATGCCGACAGAAATTGGCGCATTGAGATGCACTGAACATGCCTGATGAAGTTAGCTGATTGAATGCTTTTAGTTCGATAGCAGTTATATGGGGCCCTATAACGTAAAACTATTCCAATATGTTTTTATTCCAATCTCCTGACTCCGAATTTGCGTAACCGTCGTCGCAAGCATCGGGCGGTGACCGGTACGGTTATCTGAAAAGACCAATCAAACGCTCTCCTCATTTATAGGAGGTCACTTATGTTTGCTACACATTGCCTGCACTGAACGGCTTCTCTTATCTAAGTGGCTGACAAGAGGCGAGGAGCACGCTCAAGTGGAGAGGGATTAGACGGGGCCGAGCCAGTGCACTGAAAATCGATAACCGGATGAAGAGGGTGGTGTCGGCGTCTGCGATTGGTCCGATTTCCCTTACTTAGCTTGCGGTGGCTGGTCTAAAATAGCGGCGGCATGAAACGTAAAGTTAAGAATGCTGCTAAACTGGATGCTCAGTGAAGAATAGTTGGCAGAGCGAGGTTGTAAACATGCCGAAAGCGCTCGAAAACGTTACACGGCCACGCAAAAAGTTCTTTTTGTACGCAAATAAACCCATGCTCTCCGGCAGGTGCGGGTACCCAGTGCCTGAGCGATCGGCGGCAGCGATCTTTTCTTCCTTTCGGAACGGGGCACCATTCGGCTATTCAGAAAAAAATTCAGAAAAGAGTTTTGTTCGGCATAGTAATGCATCTTTAATGGCTAAACCTTACTTTGACGCGGTGAGTTTTCGCGGTTTTGTGACGTTGCGTGGCGGGCAGGTGAAGTGGGTGCAGCCCTAAACCTTTTGACCAGTAGCCGAGGTCTAATGGCGAAAAGCGTCAAATCTAAAATAACTGTTTTTCGATTGTTCGATCCAATCATGCGTAATCAGTGTGTACACTTCACGTCAGCTGGGGAGCTTTAAAGTTTTTTGTGACGTGGCGTGACAGACAGGCGAAGTGAGGGCGGTCCAAAAAAGTTTGACCAATCACGGATGGCTGATTGCATGAAAGGAATGGAAAAGTTTGGAATAGCTTTGCGCTATAGCGCTCATGCACTCTGGAGGCACATTCAAGCCGTCGTCGCCCCCGCCACAGTAGTCGTGCTGTTATAGTTACGGCGTATGCGGGTAACGCGTTCGGATGTAACGCGGAGTCCGTTTCCCTGCGAAAGCGACGATCGAAATGAAGTGGACGCATGACGTATTATTGTCAAAGCTACGCTCAATCGTCAAGGTGGTGGAGGAGAAGCAAGGGCGCTATAGCCGAAACGTGTTCCAACGTGCTCCTATTGCATTTCTGCCATTATAGCGCTCCAAGATTGGTAAAAAAAAAAAAACTTTCGAGCCACGCCCACTTCGCCTCTCTGTCGCGCGACGTCACGAGAAGGGCGAAGACCTCTTTTCTGATATCAGTTGTACGTACTTATGGTGCACAATTAAGCCGAAAGAAACTAAAGAAATGTTTCTGATTGTACGCCTTTTTCGCCGTTGTATATAGCCCTCCGCTATCGGTGTGACCACTTCACCTTGCTGTCACGCAGTCGTCCAAAAACCGGATTAACTCGCCACTTCAACGGGACCTGCACGCACTAAAGATGCATTATTATTCCAAACAAAACAAACCACGAACAGCCATTCATGATTTTGGTCAGTTAAAGATGGGCTTTGACGTACATCTGCGCTATAGAATTTTTTTTTGTCAGCGTGCTTCAGAAATTAAGACCCAGGACACCTCACGCGTCCAATCTCAGTAACTCTTTACTTTGATGATGTGAAATGCCCTTTCCTCACTTAACCTTGCATGGTCACCACACCATTTCCCGCTCTAGCCTCAGAACGTCCGCCTTCCCTTACCTCACGCTCAGCAACCTTCCCGAAAGCGATCCTCACCTCACCACGTGAGAGTGAGGGCTGATGAGGATGACGAAGGCCCTCGTGAGGGTACCCATGTCTGGTAACAAATACAGTTTTTCGAACAGTCCCATATAGGCACTTTGTCGCTGTCGTAAAACATTCAACATGCACAACCAACTTTCATAGGCCTCTTTTGGATTCGCCTTTCTAGAATGTCTTTTTAGAAAGTCTTCACTATCGTAATACATGATCCTTACCTTCGTTAAAGGCATCAGTTTTCTATATCCTACCCATATTCTAAAGTTTCTCAAACGACTCCTTAAGGTAAATAATAAAAGTGGAATGCATGAGCTGTGGATTAGTATAGGCCAAATAATACGAGTCATGACTTATTTCGGCTTTAACTTACACGACTATCTCTTTTTCTGTATTTCATTGCAGCCTAGGAAAAACATGGATGATGACAATGACAGATTATGCATCTGTGATGACGGTACTTTTATGATGCTGATGGGGACCTATCCTGGACGATCCTTTTGAAGAAATTAGAAGAAATAAATGTTTGGAAGCATAGCTTGTTCATAAATATATTCGTTATCTGGCACGAGGTTATGAAAATATTATTACGCAAATGGGTTCATTGTTTCGGTATCTATATCTGGAGGCTGTCCTCGTTGCAGCCAAACCTGTACCGTATATATACATTTTAATCGAGCCAGGAGAAAAAGCCTAGCAAATGGCAAGTGGTGAGCCTTTCCTCCTCTATGGCTTTTGCGAGCCGGCGTTGTCCTGCTTGAATGTGTTGTCATTTGTGAATGTGTATTGTACTGGGGAACAATTTGGCGATGTTTTAGCTCGTTCTGCGAAAATATCTACGTCTTGCATATTCATGACCATTACGTAGCCTTCAGGTGCAGCAGAAATTACGTACAGCATGCAGAAATTTGTCTTGGCTGCGCTAACGTGTGACGTCCATCGCCTGCCGCAGTATTTGTAGCTACGTACGTACTGTGATCTATATTGGCTGTAACTCTCCACGATAAGCAGCGGGCTTTGTGGACTGCCAGCGTGAATTCGACAATCTTCCCAGTGTCTGATCGCTTGGCGTAAAATCTTAAATGCAAATGTGTGTGTACCGCCAATCCAATGCAACTCCGAAACACCTAAGCGCCACTTGTTATAGAACATTTCAAGTCTCGCATTTCAAGTCTAGTATGCTGTGACCGCGTTAGCGTCCTGTGTGACGTCGACGAGCCAACACAGTCGTTGGTAAACCAATATTGTACAGAACGTTTATGCTTCGGTATTGCGTATTTTTCCTTTCAAGAAGTAATATCAAAAACGGATCGCATAAGAATCATTTGACGGTGTTTTGTGAGAACCCAATCTCCGCGAGACGGGTTAGTCCATCGTATATAAGGAGGGCCAAAAAATACCGAACGAGAAAAACTGCATTACCCTTTTAAGGCATGTGGAGATTGCTTGGTGCGTTTTGATTTGACGTTACTGAGGGGTACACAGAATGTAGGCGACAGTTTTTGCGAACAAGGAACGCACGGATAACACAGGCTTGCGAGAGCGAGGGTGACGAGGAATCGCGGCGGTACCACTCCCCCTCGCGGAACACATGGCGTGCTATCGAAGCAGCAGCTGTTCCCCTTTCACTCGCTCAACTCCCTCGCGGCACAGCTCGTGACGTGGCGTCACATCTAATGACAGCGCGAGTTTAGACTCTGTTTTGTTGCTGCAGGCGATAGGCGCAAGCAAGTGACAGACGCTCAATGGGCCATTTGATGCTTTCGCATCTAAAACGAAAAAAAAAAAAACACTGGCTAAGTTTCAATAAGGCCACGCTTGGTCATGCCGCATGCTCTGCCCATGCGCTGTAGAACAAACTTCTTCCGCGTGTCCCAGTTAACCTTAGCAATGCTGTTCAATGAAAAAAGAAAATACACGGGTAATATGCTGTGGAATACGCGGCGTCTAAATGATGCCTCAGAAATTGCTGCTAATCACCGGCTGTTTCATGGTTGTATGCCGCTGTTTCGTATGGTTCCGAGAAGCCACGCGAAAGAACAAAGAACTGAGACCAGCATTAAGCCTGTTGCACATGATGCGATTTTCGTCCCACCGTAAGCGCGATTTCCGTCGTTTGCGATGAAAATCGCAGTCGCAGTGCCGACCCGCTGATTTTCGGCTGCGACCAACCGCTTGGTCGCACAGTCGCATTTTCGCAGCGATCGCTGCGATTTTCCGTCGAAATTGCGCGGTGAGCTATCGCGGAGCTATTTCGCCGGTTTGTTTTGAGATATGGCGTCTCGCACAAGTGCAATGCCGGAGACGTGGATTGCCGAATTCGGTACGTACGGGAAGGGAGAATAAAAAAACTGGTCCTGCAGATTCCATTCTCCCGTTTCTATGCGTTTGTTGACACGCTACGCAGCAAATTAAGTGCATTTTCACGTTTGCTTCGTACGCCTTTCCGAGTTGTCAGTACTAGGAGGTGTTTCGATCCCCACCAGACGACGAGGTCGTCACAATTTTCTTTTGTTCAGTAGCGTGCAAAAATCACGCTTACGGAGCAGCTTGAATTATTTCAACCTCGGTAAGGGCAAATGACAAGACAGCCAAGTACCCGAAGTTTCAACGTTGCGCTGAACGCGGTACAGTTCAGTTGCATTTCCTTGTCGGTTTTCAAGCGTGAATTTCCCGATGCATCTTGAAAGCTTATTTATTATTAAATTTGACAGAGAAAAAGTGTAGGCTATCGTAATGAATTTGCTACGATATCATTAAATCCGTGGCTTGAATAAATATTACATGCACGTTAAGTTGCACCACTTCTCTCGACGATTTTTTTTTCTTGCACAGAAACCAATAAACATTAACTATGTTGCGGTCTTTGTATCCTTACTGCATCTGTAATAACACTTGCTTTGAAAGGTAATTAACTCTACAGCTAGTAGATTAAGTAAATTACTTGCTTTCTATAGTGGCACCGTGACAACGTACCCTCCTCCACCGTCATGTAAAACTTGTGCGACAATGCGAAAAGAAATCCCGCAGGGGCGTCTGCGTAAGCTGGCGTTTGGTGTGTTGCGACACGACGTACCCGAGCACACGAGGGTTGGACCCTCCCGCGTGTAGCCGTGCGCGGCTTAGCCGTGTCTGGGGAAAAGAGGATCCTGGGGGTTGAGCCGACGCTGGGTGTCTGGACCTTTAAGGCCCCCCGGCGGAGGCAACACACATCTTCGGCCTCGGCTTCACATAGACGGCACCTTCAGGCTGACCCACCTGGAGGACAATGGCAGTCGCCTTTTCCTGTCTCTCCCTCCTCGAATCTTCGTCTTTATCTCCTACTTTCTGACCTTTCCTGTCTCCTTCTCTCTTCTTTTTACTTCCTTTCTCCTGGCGGCAAGGGTTAACCCTGTGTGGCTATCCAACCTTGGGTACACCATATTCGGTTATAGTGGCGGCGTACGACTGGCGTCGTGTAGACTTGCATGCAAGCTCTGCCACGTCCCCTCGTTGGGCTCCGTGGTGGGCGGTCGGCGCTGTTACCGAATTTTTATATACTTTCATGGAAACTTCCTTCTCGAAACTTCCTGATCGCCCTCAGAAACGAGGGCGCACCGAAGATGTCTTCAAGTTTTTTGGACGCCAAACCCAGAACTTTCCCCGCTTCCATGTTATTCATTCCGAAAAGCCAAACAAAGCAGTGCGAAACATCTCACCATTCCTTGTTTCAAAGTCCCTAACTGATATTTTTGGTCCAGGTTACAAGGTGTCGAGGATGGCAAGCGGCGACCTCCTCTTGGAGCTCCGCGATGTAAAACAGCATGAGAAAGTACCGCAACTAGTGTCATTTGGAGAGACCCCCATAACAGTAACCCCGCACCGTACAATGAACACCACCCGTGGTGTTGTGTCAGATGATGACTTGCTTGAGCTGACTGAAGCGGAACTACTGGAGGGCTTCAGCGAACAAAATGTGATCAATGTCAGAAGAATTAAGATTAGGCGGGATGGAAAAGAGACTCAGACGAAGCACCTAATAATTACTTTTGGATCAAGTATCTTGCCCGAATCAATCGAGGCCGGGTACATCAAGCTCCGTGTCAGGCCCTACGTGCCAAACCCACTCCGATGTTTCAAATGCCAGCGCTTCGGCCACAGCTCGCAGAGCTGCCGTGGCCGCCAAACATGTGCAAAATGCAGTGCCCACGAACACACATCTGAAGCTTGTGAGAATGCTCTCTACTGTGTAAACTGTGATGGGGAGCACGCCGTGTACTCGCGGGCGTGCCCATCCTGGAAAAAAGAAAAGGAAATTGTAACATTTAAAGTAATGGAAAATATAAGTTTCAAGGAGGCACGCAGGCGGGTATCGTACCTGCCCAAGAAAACCTTCGCCGATGTGGCGCGTCAGGGGGCAGCGTCACAACGGCCTCCGGCGGCTGTCCGACCCACAGGCAGTGAGTCGGCAGTTACGCCATCTGCCCCCGCGGCGGTTGCAGCTAGCGCTGCTCCGTCGGCCCAGAATGAGGGACCATCGACCCCGAAGGTGGCCGCCGCCGAGGCTGTCCCAACCTCCCCGGCCCCTTCCAGCGCTGGCAACAGCCGGCGCAGCCAAATCCCGCAGGGTGCCCCATCGACCTCCGGGCTGGTGGGTGCAAGGGTCTTGCCCTCCAAGGCAGGACTCTCTCTTGTAACTTCTCGCTCGCAAGAGCACGTGCCCGGCGCCTCACAAGAGGCAATGGACACTACACCGGTCCTCAAGGCGCACCAAACGCCTAAGGAGCGGCGAGGCTCCCTCGAACGCTCCAGAAAGGCCAGAACCCCGTTACAGGGCCTCGAAAGAGCTCTGTAACCTAAGGCATCACCTCCCTTTCCTTACACACAGCACTTATTTGCTTTCAACATGGACACACAAATCATTCAATGGAATGTCAGAGGTCTTCTTAGGAACCTTGATGATGTGCAAGAGATTATACACAAACACAATCCAAAAGTGCTGTGTCTACAGGAAACACACCTAAAAACACAACACAAACTTTCTCCGACAGCATGTTACTTTTCGCAAAGATCGCGATGATGCAATCGCATCATCGGGAGGTGTTGCAATCGTAATCCAAAAGAGCATAGCATGTCAACATTTACAGCTACGAACGGCCCTTGAAGCAGTGGCGGTTCGAATAGTTTTGCTAAACAAACTTATCACTATTTGCTCGATTTATATACCCCCACACTACAAACTAAGCAAACATGAATTTCAGTCCTTCATAGATGAATTGCCAGAACCTTATGTTGTTCTTGGCAATTTCAATGCACACAGCACCTTGTGGGGAGACTCTCGTATCGATGCGCGAGGTCGTCTCGTTGAACAGTTCCTTTACTCTTCTGGAGCGTGCCTTCTAAATAAGAAAGAACCCACATATTACTCTCTTGCGAACAGAACCTTTTCGTCAATAGATCTTAGTATAGTTTCCGCCTCGTTACTGCTCGAACTCGAATGGGAAGTTACGAGCAATCCTTACGGGAGCGATCACTTCCCCGTATTGCTAAGAACATCTAAAGAAAATGAATTTCCTCCACAAGCTCCTAGGTGGAAGATTGATACAGCAGACTGGGAGAAATTCCGAACTCTAAGTAGTATTTCATGGGATGACATGTCCTCGTTAGGAATTGATGCTGCCGTGGAATATTTTACAGCCTTCATAATAGATGCCGCAGCTAAATGTATATCACAAGTAAATGGATTGGCATGCAAACGGCGTGTCCCGTGGTGGAACGACGATTGTAGGATCGCTCGTAAGAAACAAAACAGAGCGTGGGGGTTGCTACGCGCCTCCCCCACTGCGGAGAATCTTATCAGTTTTAAAAAAGTAAAATCCCAAGGCAGGCGAATCCGCCGACAGGCCAGAAGAGAGAGTTGGCAGAAGTTTTTATCCGGTATCAACTCCTATACAGATGAGGCCAAAGCCTGGAACAGGGTTAATAGGATAAAAGGGCGACAAACATATTCACTTCCTTTGGTGAACACACAAGGTGAAACACTGAAAGATCAGGCAGACTCACTTGGAGAACACTTTGAGAGCGTGTCGAGTTCAAACCATTATTCACAATCCTTTTTGAAATACAAACAAAGAGAAGAATGTAAGCCAATAATACGGAAATCGAGATAGAATGAACGTTATAACCGGCCGTTCAGTATTGCTGAGTTGAGAGCTGCCTTGACCACATGCAAAAGCTCTGCACCGGGACCTGATAGAGTCATGTACGAAATGATCAGAAACTTACACACTGACACCAAACTTACACTACTCAGGCTTTTCAACGCTATTTGGGCTACGGGATACCTCCCATCCACACGGAAAGATGCGGTTGTGGTCCCTGTTCTTAAGCAGGGTAAGGACCCTTCCTTGGCGGCAAGTTACCGTCCGATAGCTCTTACAAATTGTCTGTGTAAGCTTCTTGAAAAAATGGTTAACCGCAGACTTGTGCATTTCCTTGAACTCAACAATATCCTCGATCCCTTCCAGTGTGGCTTCAGAGAAGGGCGGTCCACAACCGATCACCTTGTGCGCATTGAGGGAAACATTCGCGACGCGTTTCTACATAAACAATATTTCCTATCCGTATTCCTCGATATGGAGAAGGCGTACGACACTACGTGGCGCTATGGAATCTTGAGAGACTTGTCGGGAATTGGCATCCGTGGCAATATGCTCGTCCTAATAGAAAGCTATTTGTCCAACCGCACATTTCGCGTGAAAGTCGGCAATGTATTGTCGCGACCTTTTATACAGGAAACTGATGTACCTCAAGGAGGTGTACTTAGCTGCACGCTCTTCATCGTGAAAATGAACACCCTCCGTGCTTCATTACCGCCAGCCATTTTTTATTCTGTTTACGTCGACGACATACAGATAGGTTTCAACTCCTGTAACCTTACTGTATGTGAGAGGCAAGTTCAACAAGGCTTGAACAAAGTGTCCAAATGGGCAGAAGAAAACGGATTTAAAGTTAACCCCAACAAAAGTTCTTGCGTGCTTTTCACAAGAAAGAGAGGGCTCATTGCGGAACCCAGTATCGAAGTGTATGGTCAGCGAATTCCTGTGAACAAAGAACACAAGTTCTTAGGCATCATACTTGATTCGAAATTAACGTTTATTCCGCACATAAAGTACCTCAAGGTCAAATGCTTAAAAACAATGAACTTACTTAAAGTGTTACACCACACAACATGAGGCAGCGACAGGAAATGTTTAATGAATCTTTACAAGAGCCTCATCCGATCACGGTTGGACTACGGTGTTGTGATCTATCATTCTGCAGCCCCGAGAGCGCTAAAGATGATAGATCCGGTCCACCATCTAGGAATCCGACTGGCCACTGGAGCTTTCAGAACAAGTCCTATTGAAAGTTTATATGCAGAATCGAATGAGTGGTCACTTCATATCCAGAGAACATACATCAGCCAAACATATTTTTTGAACGTCCACTCTAATCCTGAACATCCCTGTTTTAACACCATTAATGATATAACATATGCTACACTGTTTCGTAATCGTCCTTCCGTAAGGCAGCCTTTCTCGCTGCGTGTGAGGCAGCTTAGTGACGAAATGCGTGTCCCAATCCTCGAGCTTCGCCCAATGCATCCAGCCAAGCTGCTACCTCCTTGGGAGTGGCAGCTGATACAATGCGATATATCCTACATGCAAGTTACAAAACATGCTCCCGAGATTGACATCCAAATGCATTTCCGGGAACTCCAGCACAAATACTCCTGCACGGAGTTCTACACAGACACATCGAAGTCACACGACGGGGTGTCCTATGCAGCCCTCGGCTCATCCTTCTCTGAATCCGATGTACTGCATCCGGAAACTAGTATCTTTACGGCTGAGGCTTACTCACTGCTGTCGGTCGCAAAGCATATAAATAAGTCAAAACTCCAGAAATCAGTTATATATACGGACTCTCTTAGTGTTGTGAAGGCCTTGATGTCTTTCTGTAGCCACAAAAATCCGGTAATTAATGAACTCTACTCCGCACTGTGTAAAGCATATATATCTAACCAACATGTGATTATATGCTGGGTACCTGGTCATAGGGGCATTGAGGGAAACGTACTAGCGGACCAGATGGCCACATCCATTTCATTGCATGCAGTTAGTCCTACTGCTTCGGTCCCTGTCACAGATCTGAAGCCTTTCTTAAGAAGAAAACTGCGAAGCCACTGGCGACGTATGTGGGACGCAGAAGTAATTAATAAACTGCACGTAATAAAGCCACAGTTAGGTTCTTGGTCCTCCGTAACAAAATCACGGCGAACAGATGTCCTATCCTGTCGCCTCAGAATAGGACACACATTTGGCACGTATAATTTTCTACTCACTGGAAATGATCCTCCAACCTGTGGTAGATGCGGGGAGAGGCTGACCGTCCTCCTGGAGTGTCAGGCAGCCGAATCTGAAAGAAGGAAACATTTTTCCCTAGCATACCGGCAGCACATCCCCCTACATCCCGTAATGCTACTCGGCCCAGAACCTTTATTTGGCACCAACGCAGTCCTAAGTTTTCTGAAAGATGTTGTCTTGCATGTTTTTAGCCCCACATGTTCGTAGCGGGTCCTCGCTTCAGAGGATGCCGCTGCGATAGCTCTTTAGTATAGCACATGCCTCTAGGCCCTTTGTTTCAATGGCTCTGGCAAGGCAGCAGGGCTCCAAGTAATTTTACCATCCTATATATTTTTATTTTGCATCATTCTTCTACGATGGATTTCAATGTTCATAGTATTTGCCATTAGGCATCGCCATAATTTTATAGTACATAGATCTTACGCATTTACAGCGACTATTTTTAGGCCACTTTACAGCCAAGTCACATCTTCCATAATACATCGTTAACTCTACCACCAGTCATGGCGCTCTTTGGCCAAACCTGGCCCTTGCGCCACAAAACACCACACATCATCAATGCGAAAAGAAGGCAAACAGCCTGTTCTTGTGGGGATAAAACAGTATAAAACGACACGCTGAAGAAAAGTAAATCAAAACTGTGCAGTGAAGTCGCCAGTACAAGCAGTTCGTGCATGTTCACAGCTGATCAAGTGTGCAGAAACATTCATGCCTTACATGTTTCTAATAAGTTCGTGATCACATATATTAGTGTGTAAACCCACATAATGATATCTGCTGTGATTACTCTTCATAAGTAATGAAATACCATGCTACTTGCAAGAGCATATCCCCCGAGGATTTTAGAACAAATTTCTGCATTTCAACTATACACAATATGTGGTTTATTCAATAAAGGACCACAAACTGGGCTTTTTTGCAATGACAAACTTATTCCAAATTTTACTTACATACAGGCAAGAAAAAAAAATCTATAGACAAAAATATTGTTCCTTACTTTATTCACCTGCCACTGTGGCTATAGCATTCTTCTGCTAACACAAGGCGAGGGGTTGATTTGCCAGCAATGGAAGTCGCAATTCGATGGGAGTCATAGGTAAAAAAAAAGCTCTTGCACTTAGATTTAGTTCATCACCTTTTATTGAACCCTTAAATTTCAACATACTATTGCATAAGCATTGCATGCTTGTGCGAAATCTAACACCAATAGAAAGCAATGGGCAGTATTGTAAAACAACCATCTTTCGTGATAATTCGAGTGAGTAAACATTCATTGCATCAATATATATTGTTCAACAGCACTACACAAATAAGCATAAGCAGGTATAGCAAGTACTCTGTCAAGAAGCTGGCTCTACAGATGTATAAATGTCAAGGCATGAATGCTCATACTACGTCACACACATCGCACAAAGAAAACCTTTTTCAAGAGTTGTCCCTTCTGGCAGATATGAGTGGGCTATAAGCAGCAGAAACATTATTGGAGGACATTGTGTAATACCGCTTGTGAAAGAGTGAAGAGGCTTTTAACAGCAGTAACTCATGCTACTCTAATAAGAGGAACGATGAGCAAAAACATTTCTGGTCGAGCAGTTAAACAGTAAATTTCTGAAAAACAGAAAATGCCAGGTGAGAGTTGGAGGTACATTTGGCCCACCCACACCAACAACACAGGCATGCTAGAAGAAACACTAAAGCCTATGGTGTATTACAGTCTATGGGAAAGCTATCTTATACAGAAATAAAGAATGATGCAACAAACCCTCGACAACACTGCAGACTTTGTTGGGCAGTCTGGCCTCTCGCTTTCAGATAAGTCGGCTTACATCGACGTCGGAAAAAAAGACTAGAATCAAGAACTACTCCAGATTGCACATTGTGCTCCCAATAGCTGGAGAAACATACCTGCTAGTCAACATCTACAAATCCTCGGCTAGTGTAAGACCATGACAGCAGAGCCAGCATGTGGGTGAAACAATTAGGCCATGCCTGGATGCAAATTCTACACCTGGTGAAAAGAATAATCTTGAAATCATGGGGGCTGGACGAATGGTTACTATGGAAAATCGCAGATGCTGTGATTGTGTCCTAGGTATGGTGCGGTATGAATTATCAGCAGCACACAAAAAAGACAACTCATGAATACAGGCATCGGGTAACAGGTATTTCAGACTTTACCATGCTTGAAGACCTCTATGAGAAAGAGCAAACGAAGAAGCACCTAGACAGAGTAGAGTTGCAGCCTGCAGCACAACTTCTTTGCCTCAAGAGCTCAGAATCTGGTCCCAAGATACTGTGCCAGCTAGCATATGAGATGCAAGGACGACTACCACTCCCTTTAGAAACAACGTCGGGAGCACCTGAACTTGAAACACAACAGGCCCATACCGTGAAATATGGGGGCAAACAGTTAGGCCCCCATATTATAATATGGATATATAATATAATAAGTATAATATGGATAGAATTGAACATGCTCTCAGGAACGGAGGAAGCCTAAATGCAGTGAAGAAACTAGGAATTGGCAAGAATCAGATGTATGCGTTAAGAGACAAAGCAGACAATATCATTACTAATATGGATGAGATAGTTCAAGTGGCTGAGGAGTTCTATAGAGATTTATACAGTACCAGTGGCACCCACGACGATAATGGAAGAGAGAATAGACTATAGGAATTTGAAATCCCACAGGTAACACCGGAAGAAGTAAAGAAAGCCTTGGTAGCTATGCAAAGGGGGAAGGCAGCTGGGGAGGATCAGGTAACAGCAGATTTGTTGAAGGATGGTGGGCAGATTGTTCTAGAGAAACTGGCCACCCTGTATACGCAATGCCTCATGACTTCGAGCGTACCGGAATCTTGGAAAAACGCTAACATAATCCTAATCCATAAGAAAGGGGACGCCAAAGACTTGAAAAATTATAGACCGATCAGTTTACTGTCCGTTGCCTACAAAGTATTTACTAAGGTAATTGCAAATAGAATCAGGAACACCTTATGCCCCAACCACTGGCACGCGCTGGAAAGCTTCGGCGCGCGCCGAAGGGTCAAATGCGTCAAAGCGTCGGTCGGGAACTCGGTGAAGCGGAACGTCGCGCAGCGATTATGTCTTCTGCCGATGCTAGAAGTTTGCCGGCGCGCGGCGAAGCTGCGCCGGCGTGCACCAATGGGAGGCTGCGACGCCTCGCAGGCGTCAACCAATCGGAGGCTGCGGAGCCTCCGGCTGCTAGGCCTGTAATGGCCGACTGTGCGGAGACGCCGGCACCAACGATCGTCCGAGTTTTTTGAACGCACGACGCGCGCGACAGTGTTCCTGAAAGACAGTGTTGTAATAGTAGGCCGTCAACGACACGATCAACCGACCGACGACCGTGGGTTATGGCAGTGCGACGTGGATCCGAAGCGGCTTCGAACGACACCGACTAATACAACCTGCCCACTGGGTTCCGCCGGGCTCGGTACGATCGTCTGCTAATTCAGCCACCCGAATCACGATTGCCGAAACGTCTGTGCTTGTTGTATGTGCATATTGTTGTGCTCAAAACGAATGGAAACACGTTTACGAGCTCCGAAGTCTGAATAATCAACACTCGCCTATCGCCGATGTTGTTTACGTTACGCGTAGGCCTAGCGCGTCCATCGAGTTCGTAACTGGCGAGTGAACGAACTCACCTGAGAAACTCTGTCGAAGGAAATGAATTTTCAGGTCCGTTTGGTGCTGCAGTGATTTAAAATATGGCACTCTTGACTTCGTGTGACCTGTGATGTGGTGAATAAACCGTGTGGAAGTTGGGTTGGTCAACCGCGGCGTGTTTCGTGTGGTGTCGGTTGACTCAAGTTTAACGGGCACGCTGCTGTTTCCAGTGTTAAAGATAACTTCCGAAAGCGAAATACACTAGTAGCCGAACTATTGGAAGTACTTACATAATCAGCCGTGCCGCCTGTTTCAGCTGACACTGCGCTCTTCTATTCGGCATGTGAATCCAGTTCAGTACAAGTTCACTGTACTCAGTCACTCACTTCTTTCTAGTGCGTCCGTCTTTTGGGCTAGTTGGGCATAAATTGCTCGTGAAGCAATCAAGAACACTGACGCGCTGAAGCATACGTGACAACGCAGTCATGTTTGAGTCAGTGTGTCGTTATAGTTCAGCACTGCAAAAAAAAATTATCTGTTTGCAACGTGTGCCCTGTGTGCAGTGCATAGCAGGACCTACATCATGCAAGATATATGCATGTAGCAGCGTATACCACGATTGCTTCGATGCCCGCTTCAGAAGCAGCAAGTACTGAGTCAATGAAACTGTAATTGATTTTTTATCTCACTTTTTGCTTATGGAAAGTGTAGATGGTGTGAGTGCATTGTGGGGAAGGAGAAAAGGTGTCATCAGTTTTTTGTGCAGTCAGTATGCTTAAACTGCTGGAATCCCTTCAGCCTCTACTAAAATGTTTCTTGCTGCGATACTATAAATTGTAGTCAGGACAAAGATCTACTCAAAACCAAGTTACTACTGCATCTGCGGAGAATGTGTTTGATTAACAAGTTAACGCTTCCACAACAACAATATGCCGCTGCACAGCACATGTGCTTACAATAAATACATTCCGTAAAGGTGAACGACTGGGCCTACAATATCAAACTTTGCAGTAGCACCGTAAAAAGTGCTGCCATGCGTATCAGCTACAACGAAACTGCTGCACGTCCAACCTTCTTCCTTGGAGGCACTTCTATAAAGACTGTTCGGGCCCTTCCCATCCTGGGTGTAGCATTTAGCTGTTCTCTCAACTTTTCCGCATATGTCACCAGCACTGTATGTAACCACCGGCCCTTTCTTGGGTTTGTGTCCCGTGTCTCCCTTCCCTGATGACCTAAGGTTTTCCGAGCACTCTACACTTCTATCATTCTGTCACGACTTGAGTACTGCTCATCAGTATAGTTCCCGTACCAAACTCGCGACGCTAACAAGCTTAAGCTTGTTCAGCGCCGGACAATACGCACCCTTTACTCCCGTCTTTTCGGTTGTCACAAGCTCATGCCAGCCTTCGAGGATTGCCTCAAACCCCTCAAGTAGCACACCCTGCAATACCAACGCAACATTGCACTAGTCTATACTGCAGGATGTTTGACGTCTCTCTGGACAGCACTAATCTTTCTTCAGTTCGTCTGAACAAGTGGTCAGCACAGCCTGAGCCCTCATCACGCCTCTATGGCCCGACACCACAACTCCATGATTATATCTGGCATGCAGAGCTTTCTCTCCACCCCCTTGGCGATTTGGATTCTCCTTCCTTGGAACCAGACTTCATTGGCACTCCTGTGTGTTGTGCACCTGTCGAATGTGTGCGTGTGTGCCGTGCTGTGGTATTGAGCAAGTGTGTGTGCACGTGGAGGGGAAGGAAGTGTCTTCTGCATCCTGCAAATTTCTGCTTTAGATGGCTGGTTATCAGATGCTCTAACATACAGGCATCAGCCTTCTTTTTAGTCTAGTGTGCCAAGTTACCACTAAGATTATTATTATTATTGTTATTATTATTATTATTATTATTATTAGAATCATCACTTTGACCACATTGATTGTGTTGAAGCCAGCGTGACACATAATTCAAAATATTTCTGGAGCTTTGTGGGCTCTCTCTTCTAAAAGGAGTGCCAAAGATGTACGTCTTCTTCATGAACATAGTGGTGTTGTCTCGAACACTGCTGATGCCTTTGCAGAACATTTCTGTTTGCTATATGGTGTGAAATATGCTTCAAGTAACCTTCCTTCTCAGTCTGGCGCAGTGTATGCTAACAGTCAATGAAAACCTCGTTTCCAAGTATATGAAGTGCCTTAAACTTTCCCTTTCTTGTGGTGTTGATGGTATTTCCTCCGCAGAGCTTAACCCTTTGAGACGCTGTCTACACAATTGGGCACAGCAGGAGCGTGCATCAATAGCAAAAGCACTGATGAAAGTAATGGTATTTAAAATGTGTTTCATACATCTTGAAACACTTATTATTGGAACTGTGCTGCAATTTTGAATAATGTGCAGAATGTTTTAACAAAATGAGTGGGAAGGTAGACGGCTGGGTGTTGTTACTCTGTGTCAGTATGTTGTATGTAGCGGGTTCACTTCTTTCATTGTTTTTTACAATGTCGTGCACCAGGCATAATTGTCAAGTGGCTAGATAAGTGCTTTTCAAGCTTTTCAAAACACGAAATAGTACATGTTTGCATATTTTGTGTTCCTGTAGTGAGTTTTCGCATGGAGTCGAAATTTTGTAAACTTGACAAAACTCGCTAAACAATTGAAAATTCTTAATATTTGCTGCAGCTGTACACTTTCTACGATTCTGAGGATGCAAGAGATGTGGTGAAAGCAACTTTTCAATCAACGGGATGGAGTGGTGTCTGAAAGGGTTAAGACGTATGGAAGCATACTTGTTCCTCGTTCTCACAAGCATCTTCAATACTTCCCTAAAGTCTAGCACCTTTTCTAGCACTCGGAAGGTAGCATGAACATTGCCCATGCACAAATCAGGTGCTAGATGTGCAGTTACTAACTGCCGACCTATATCTATCCCCTTCAGTGCGTCAGGTGTTCAAATCGATATGGGATTCCTCGCTTTCTGTTAGTGCTAAGAGCATTTTAATAAATGAACAGCATGACTTTGTGTGCCGACATTTTAGACTTTCAGACTATTTCAGACTGTCAACAGTGTTCACCACTGCATCGACTTCCAAAAAGACATTTTTTCACTCTCAAACTGGTGAAGAAGCAATAAGTACTCTTAAATGCTTCCAACACTATGGCATTAAGTTATATGCACAAAACGCACCATGTGAAATTTTGATGCACCCTACATGATGCTCCACTCCTTAGGGCCGATGAAATGAAAGATCTTGGTGTGTACTTCGACAAAATGCTAAGCTTCTCTTCACATAGATAATTACACAGGATGCCCTTCACGCTCTTGGAATTGCATGCCGTATATTGCATGATTTCCACTCACCTGTTGTGTTTCTGAAATGCTGCTGTGTGCCTCCAACTATTAGAGTATGCCTCTGTAGGAGGGGGGTGCAATGAGCAAATCTAATTCTGACCTCATTGAACGCATCCAGAATAAATTGATGTCTATCTTCAAGCACCACTTTTGCCATTCTGGCGACCACAGTTGAGCCTTCTCAAATATACTTCAACTCGCACCTCTAGATTCAAGTCTTAATTAATCGCACCTTTTGTTCCTGTATAAGGTGGTCCATGACATTATACATTCCTTAAAGCTTCTTGATCATACGCATTTGTTTGTGCCGCAACAGTATACCAGGTAGCATTCCACATTCGTTGCCTGGGCTTGTTACAAGATTGTGCTAATAAGACTCGACTCCAAAACATACTTTAGAGTTCATTTCCGGTGTATTGTGTATCTGTAGATAATCACATAGGATTAACTTCCTTTTACTTTTCCGCATTTCCGTTTTTCCCTATTTGTTTCTCTATCTTCCATTTTTTGTCTACTACATTCATGTTTTCTCTACATTTTGTCTCACATAGTGCTCGTTAAGTGCACCAGTACAAAGGCTCTCTAGCTGTTCCTGGGCACTACAATAAAAATTTGAATGATTGAATATTATCGTAGTATAAAATTGTGCTTTTTAAGTATGTACTAGTATACTATTTTAGTGCAGTAGCTTTCGTGCAATTAAAAAAAGGGCATGAATTAAGAAGAGAGTGAGAAAATGATAGATGAAAGTTAGGGAGGTTAACCAGGACTGAGCCCAGTTGGCTGCCCTACACTGGGGAAAGGGAAAGGGGGACGGAAAGATTAAAAGAAGAGAAAGTCCACTGGGGATATCAGTCGGTCACTCAGTCTGGATCACAGACGCTGACTCAATCCGGTATCTTTCAAATATCGCAGCAGCGCTTTTGTGGCCTTTTGTAGCTGCGATATGCGAGGCCATGTTCCCAAGATCTTGTTCAAGGTGAACGGCTTTCCATCTAGCTGATTGAGAGCTCTGCAGAGGTCTTGCCTTTCATCTTCAAAAGAAGGGCAGTAGCACATTAGGTGTTCTATGGTTTCCTCGACACCGCAGGCATTGCACTCGGCGCTATCAGCCATTTCAATCAAAAATGCATATGCACTGGTGAATGCGACGCCCAAACGTAAGCGGCACAGCACTGTTTCCTCATTTCGCAGAAGACCTGGTAACAGCCGCAGTTGCATAGAGGGATCGAGGGAATGCAATCGATGTTGAGTGAATTCACGTGTGTGCCACTTTTCCAATGTCAAAAGAGTGCACTAGCTTGCCTAAGTGTTGGGCTGCGTCGGTCCGCGATAAAGGTATAGAAACAAGGGTTGCTCATTCGTGGGCTTTCCTAGCAGCTTCGTCAGCGAGGTCATTGCCGGAGATACCGCAATGACCAGGCAGCCACTGAAACACGACGTCATGTCCTTTCTTGATCACGTGATGGTACATTTCTCGTATCTCCGACACGAGTTGTTCACATGACCCGCGACGAAGAGATGACAGAAGACATTGTAAGGCCGCCTTTGAATCGCAGAATATTGCCCACCGATTAGCCGGTTGGTTATTAATATAATCAGCGGCATCTCGGAGGGCAACAAGCTCTGAACCGGTCGATGTTGTCAAGTGAGAAATCTTGTATTGGATGCTTAGAGATCATGATGGTATAACCACTGCACTGGTGGAGCTGGTCTGAGTGGAAGAACCATCCGTATATATGTGGACTCGATCAAAGTAGAAAGTGTGCAAACAATCCAGAGCTGCTTGCTTCAAGGCCGAGGTAGGCAGGACGGTCTTCTTTCTTATCCCTGGAACCGTAAGACGCACTTGAGGTTGTTTTCAACACCACAAAGCCTAGTTTGAACGTGCTGAGGGTGTGAAGCCCGATGGTAAGGAGGCACGATGGATGCTGACCTTGTTGGAGAAGGACGCCTGTGGTCGTCGTTCTGGCATGAATTAAGAAAGTGCAATAATATGCCATGTGCCTGATCATATGCATTGTGCTATTGATTTCTTCTGAGTTTTAATAATGGCTGGCTACTGTATGCAGTGTTGTGCAATAAAATAATATGCCGCAGCAATTGTTCCGTGCCTCGCAGAAAAAATTGAATATATCTTTCTCAGTCAAAACATCATAGCAGGCTGAAAACAATAAACTGCAATTTTTCTTTTTGTGGTGACGAAGTGTATAAATTGTGAAAATAACCTGTTTATATATTTCTTATACTATGCAAATGAGCTGCTGCCATACATTCGAATAAGTGCTTCAATAGTACGACTTGGCAAAGGGCAACGAAAGACTCCTATTAAAACCCTCTAATTCTGAAGCATTTATTATCTTACGGTATGTCATTTCATTAATGTAAAGAAAGGCAAACTTGACATGTGGAAACCAGTTACAATAGAACATGGCCCTTACACTGTGAAAATGTTTTGTAGCAATACACTCAATGTGAAGGCCTCCGGATGCGGTGTTGATGCATCAAAACAACCTAGAATAATAGAGGTGCTCCATGGGCTAGATTTGACAGAATCAAGAATTGGGGGGAGACAAGATACGAATTACATACATTTTAGCTATTCTAGTTTTTTTTTTTCTGTGAGTGCTACAGGTGTTTCAATTCGTTTGTGCTGATTTTCTCAGAACCCACTTTTTCACGTTTCTTTCATGTACCAACAAGCATAATTATATTGACACGGATGCTTTATCTGTGTCCGGTTACCATATTTCACCGGCTAAAAAATGTTAAACGTTATCGCTCGCTGCACGATGCGCCTGAACGTATCGGAAGTTTCGCGAATGTTATCAATGGCTCTGTCTGTTGTCGACGAACCTTGCTAATCTGATTGCATACGCGACACGAATTGTGTTGTAGTTCCTGGAAGGCGCGCGGGCACCAGCGAATAGGCTGTAAATTTCGACGACTGCCGTATGCAAACCGACGCGCTTGACCAGCAGATGAGATTTTCTTCGATTGCCGACATTGCTCGCCGCTATCGTTGCGATTGAGCCGGCACTATTTATTTACCGTCACTACTACGTGGCAATATTTCCAACACAGATTTTTTCAGTTATACATTGCACGCCTAATTCTTACATAGTTGGCTGTGCAATAAGCTACCAAAAAATGAAATGGTGCAACAGTTTTTGATATATGGCATCCTCGTGCAGGTGTTTGCAAATCGATCTTGCAGACAGACGACGCGCGAGCGCTGATGTCGATATCTTGTACACTATTGTTACTTCAAAAATAAAAAACTGTTGCGGCAGGTGTATTTTCATTATTAAACGTGTTTTTTATATCTAAAAGCGCATACAGATCACTAACTTATTCTTTCAAGCTTAGTTTACAGCAGGCTGTTTTAGGCCGGACTTTTACTGATGAAGACGGAATAGTCCAGCAACAGTGCGCCGCAGCCGAATAGCGAGCTTCGGCGTGCGTCGGAGCTTGTCTCCAGTGGTTGCGCGCCCTTTCCCTCCAGCCGAAGCGAAGCGACGCGTTCGCTTGCCAGCGCGCGCCGAAGCTTTCGGCGCGTGCCAGTGGTTGGGGCATTAGACTTCCGTCAACCAAAGGATCAGGCAGGATTCCGTAAAGGCTACTCAACAATAGGCCATATTCACATTATCAATCAGGTGATAGAAAAATCTGCGGAATGTAACCAACCTTTATATATAGCTTTCATTGATTACGAGTAAGCGCTTGATTCAGTCGAAACCTCAGCAGTCATGGAGGCATTGCGGAATCAGGGTGTAGACGAGCCGTACGTAAAGATACTGAAAGACATCTATAGCGGCTCCACAGCCACCGTAGTCCTCCATAAGGAAAGCAACAAAATCCCAATAAAGAAAGGCGTCAGGCAGGGAGATACGATCTCTCCGATGCTATTCACAGCGTGTTTACAGGAGGTATTCAAAGACCTGGATTGGGAAGAATTGGGGATAAGAGTTAATCGAGAATACCTTAGTAACTTGCGATTCGCTGATGATATTGTCTTGCTTAGTAACTCAGGGGACCAACTGCAATGCATGCTCACTGACCTGGAGAGGCAAAGCCGAAGGGTGGGTCTAAAAATTAATCTGCAGAAAACTAAAGTAATGTTTAACAGTCTCGGAAGGGAACAGCAGTTTACAATAGGTAGTGAGGCAATAGAAGTGGTAAGGGAATACATCTACTTAGGACAGGTAGTGACTGCGGATCCGGATCATGAGACTGAAATAATCAGAAGAATAAGAATGGGCTGGAGTGCGTTTGGCAGGCATTCTCAGATCATGAACAGCAGGTTGCCATTATCCCTCAAGAGAAAAGTTTATACCAGCTGTGTCTTAACAGTACCCACGTACGGGGCAGAAACCTGGAGGCTTACGAAAAGGGTTCTGCTTAAATTGAGGACGACGCAACGAGCTATGGAAAGAAGAATGATAGGTGTAACGTTAAGGGATAAGAAAAGAGGAGATTGGGTGAGGGAACAAACGCGAGTTAATGATATCTTAGTTGAAATCAAGAAAAAGAAATGGACATGGGCAGGAGACATAATGAGGGAAGATAACCGATGGTCATTAAGAGTTACGGAATGGATTCCAAGGGAAAGAAAGCGTAGCAGAGGGCGGCAGAAAATTAGGTGGGCGGATGAGATTAAGAAGTTTGCAGGGACAACATGGCCACAATTAGCACATGACCAGGGTAGTTGGAGAAGTATGGGAGAGGCTTTTGCCCTGCAGTGGGCATAACCAGGCTTATGATGATGATGATGAGTTAGGCCAGGAGACTATATGCAACTGCCAGACACAGAGAGGAGGTTGCTAATCATGAATATGCAAGCAAACATCAGGCACACATAGTACACTGATGTGGCAATAGCAGTTTAACAGTAGTATGACTCTACATAAAACTAAACCCCATAGAAGTGAGTACCATTCCAGGTCACCCTACACCCAGAAAAGCTGAAATGAAAACAATCAAAGCAGCACCCAGCACAACACCCTGCATGGATTCATCAGAAACTGTCTGGGCCTGCACATCACACAAGATTGTGAGGAAAATCAGAGATTGACACGCGACTTGTAAGCACATGACCAGAAATTAAAAAACAGGATACATAGCCATGCAGATATCCGAGGACACAAGCCGGCTTAAAAGCCCGACATAATAACTGAAAACTGTATGAGTTTGTGTTTATTCATAATTAACTAAAGTGTAACATATAGACAACAGACTAGAACGTAGCGCTCTGTGTGTTCACTTTGTTCTTGTCCATCGTATTTCTGTTGCACTATAGTTAATGAATTCATAAGGCTGCACAGGAGAAGAATGATACCTCTGCCCAAGGGCCCGATCCAAATCCACCAAATCCCATCCAAATCCACGCGTGCATATGCACGCACACACACACAAATGTTGCAAGAGTGCATAGCATGAAGCAGTATCAACAGGGAGACACTAGAGATGGATGCGGACTAACTTTCAACTGAGGTTCATTTGTAAAAATGTGGCGAATTACACAAATTACCAGAAAAAAAAAGACGATGAGCAAGACGAGAACAAGGTGAAAGCAGGAGCCAACGTTTCCACAAGTGGACTTGTTTTCTTCAAGGTCCACTTGTGGAAACGTTGGCTCCTACTTTCACTTTGTTCTCGTGTTGCTCATCGTCTTGAATTTCCATCTCCCGCCTTCCCCGTGTTTTCCCCAGAAAAAGAAAGACATCTTTGAAGGATAGATAAAGATTGGTGCTTGATGCAGCCAAACATAAATAAAAATGCTACAGAAAAAAGATACAGAAAAATTCCAAATGCAGGAAAAAAATTATTACAATTGTCAATCCTGCGTGCCAGCGTCTTTCAAGAAACACTGTTGTTATTTCAATAGACAGATTGACAGCTTGCTTATGCAAGCACATTCTTCCAGTTCCATGCCATTGGAAAAAAAAATTCCTGGAATGTAGCCACATGCACACTTGGTGATCACAATGTTTTATTCTCTTGACTTGTATATCTATATGTATTTTCTATCTTTCCCGCTTTTGCGTTTGGTTTCATCAAGCACTAGTCTTTATCAAGTTTTTTTGCTGTGCTACTTTCTGGTAACCTTTATCGATCACTGCATTTTCACAATAAACCTATACATTCTTGCTACATTGGCCAAATAAAAGATTTTATAAGGTACGCAGAAGCATGATAAGGGCCATTAAAGTGACTTGTTGCAGTCTAAAAAAATGAATAGCCTGGCTGCAAATGGCACCAGAGAACACATAGGACGAACAAGAAAACTGCGATGATCTAACAACCGAAAGTTTAATGCACACACCGAGTAAATGCTGGTTGACAAGCAATAGACCGAACATACACAAAAAGGAGAAGCGAAAATTAGTGTGTGTTTCCTGATAGGGAATGCATCCATTTCTAACGGAGGCCATGCTGACAAGATTCTCCCAGCATTTTTAGATGTACAGCTTCCGTAATTTCTCTAGGCAGCCGATCTGCACAGAATGCTAGCTTCTTCCTCTACAATGCATGCTCAGATGTGGAGAGTGCATTGTAGAGGAAGTAGCTAGCATTCTGTGAAGATCGGCTGCCTAGAGAAATTACGGATGCTGTAGATGCAAATACACTGGGAGAATCTTGTCAGCATGGCCTCTGTAACACTTTCAGAGATGGATAGGTTTTCTGTTGGGATCTGTATGTGTAACTTCGATTTATTGCTTGTCAACCAGCATTTACTCGGCATGTTCAATAAACTTCCATTTGTTATTACGCCTTGGTCCCTAGCAGAAAGGTGTTCATTCTTTTTACAGTCAAGCTGTATATGGCTAGGCAAAACACTCATGTTCCGACCCAAAAAACCCTAGTGTAAGTGTATGAGCCATTGTTTAGGGGAGTGTGAGGCACTGCATTCGTCTTGCATGATGGATGGAGAAATTTCTTGTTGGGTAGACATAGAAATGCTTATGCTTTTCAAACATGCATTTATCTACATATTATTGCAGGGAAGAGACACAGAGGAGGACGGGGTTAAGACAAGATCATGATGTCATTATTATCTCGCAGTAAAGGTGTGGTGGGCCATTGGCTAGACCAATAGTGACGTCGTTTTTCTCTCTAGTAGCAGTGCGCGCGTGCAGCAGTCTCTCTCCGACTTCCCAATAGGTGTAAAATGTGTCCCTGTATTTCATTAAATGAAATGTTCAGCCCCGGTGTGTCACTTGGCAACTACAGTGCATAAACGAGTCATAAACATTATGAGTAATGCATTACAAAACACACATGCGCAACATAATTCAGAAAGACTTTGATGGACCCGCTGGATTAACACAATCAACCACTCATTGCACTTTCCATGATGGTGATCTTGCAAAGTGCGATGTGTGGCATTCCAAATAAACAATGCGATAAACCCAAGCCAAACGTGTGCATAACCTCATTAAGAAACAGACATAAGCAATAATATAGAAAGACTTGAATAAACCATTGGAAATAACCCAGTGATGAACACCGGGGCCGCACATTTCAGCATCGCTAGTTTACCATTTGTACGAAGTGCATGGGCAGTAATTTTTTTCTGTTATTGTTTGTTATGTATTGTACAATGTTGTGCCAGTAAAACACGTTGGGCTAGTTAGTGCATTGTACTGGTGCTTCTTTTCTTGGGTTTTTTTCCTAATGTTGTGCCCTTCTTCCTTTTGTAACGACTTTTTATTCCCCCTCGCATAATACTCCAACCTTGCAGCCTGCGAGGTATAAAAATAAATAAGGACATCAGCATGTCATTCATTATCTGCATACACATTGCACCATTCCTTGCTCAACAAACGGCACTGTGTTGATGTCTCGTAGCGTGCATCTACATTAACTGCCGTTTGCGTTTCGGTATAGCTTGTGAACAGTATAATGCATAAAGATTGCATGACATTAAGGTTGTGACCTACGGGGTGCATAAGCAAACCTTGCAAAGGATGACATGTTGGATTGTTGAAAATTAGACAAATTGTATATAACGTAGTTACTTTAACAGCATTTAATTGACCACTTCGCAAAAACTTCACTTCGCATAGATCCCAACACGTACACTGAATCTGCTTTATTTTGTGCTTATAATGTAGTCGTTACTGCATGGCCACATTAGAGATTTTAAACCAAAGTTAAATAAATTTGTTTGTTGCAATATAACAATATGCGTAGATCACTGCGATTGCAACACCAGAACTTGAAACAAACATGCACACTATAGGATGCACACAAATGCTCAGGGCAAACTCCAGAATGTTTGCATCCTGATACTTATGAAAGCGAACAGTTTCATTCTATGGCTGTCATTGAAAGGGAGAAAGAAAACTTAATTGTGTTCGTGGAACAAAAACACATTGACAAGCTTAGAGATATAGTCATTGCTTAACACTTTCGAAATGAATAATTATAGCTTGCTATCGACATCGAAGCAGCCTTTCGACAGCAAGAAAAGGAATCAGTTTTTCCAGCTCTGAACATTGAATTGCAGGCGATGCAAGCAGGCATAAAATTCTGCCAATATAATCTGTTTAGGAATACCAAATTTGAATAAACATTGAGGCTTGAATTTGTACTTTCTCTGGCTGAGCATCTAGCTTGAAATGACTCCCATAAGCATGTCGTAACAATGTTGATCTAATGCAGGTTAAATGCATGACTAGCTTAAAAAATCTGGATGACTGCTATAAATTACAGTGAAGAAACTATTATATCTAATAACCTTAAAAACATAATAATAATATTTATTTCCACAAACCAGGCTAACCGTGAGCGGCGTGCGAGGCTGAGCAGAAAGCTGAAAAATTCTATGGCAAGTGCGCCTGCCGTGGGCCTACGATCCTGCATTATGAATAGCGCGTATTGATGGTCATCTTGTTAGAAGTTACGAGTATATTACCAGCGCGAGACACAGGACAACAACGTGGACGAGAAGCGTGTCGTTTAGAATGCTATGTTACAACGTACAGGTCTCTACAAAAGTGACGGTAATTGCTCGAAACATTTGATGCGTCGGCTTTTGCGCCTTTAGAAATATTCAGAGGGCTCCCATATATATATTCGCAGCGCCAGCACGGCGATGGACTATCCAGGCTAGCGCTAAGGTTGAATTTCACAACACAATTTTCATTCCACGTCGTAATCACACAGATCATTTGAGGCTTCGTTCAGGGGCACACGCGGGCTTTCGGGTTGGTGCTTCTTGTTGCGTTTGGCGTAAGTATATGGCTAGGAGCAGGCACCACATATGCGCTATCACGGGCAATATACACGCATCATTTCTCCAGAAGCTGACGCTGAGCACGAGTAGCGCGAGGATCTTGTTGGGCTGACACGACGACTTCGTGGCAGCCGAATTCCCAATACTGCATATGCGGTGAGTGTAGCTATATGAACTTGTCGATAGGTCATCTTGTAGATTGTTGCAGCGCAGGCATAACGAAACGGTCATAGAATGTAGATGAGACAACACACAGCGCTGAACCACCTGCGAACAACTGTTTACGTGCGCCATGTTGCACTGAACTACAGAAACCGCCATCGCGCACTCCAAGACAAATCTTAACTAACGTTTTAATTTAGTAGACGTACATATTATTTGCTTCTAATCAAGAAAAGTCAATAATATTATAATGTAAATGTTTTATTCATTACAATAAAAGAATTATGCAGCGCGTGCCACGAAACCTGGCAGTGAGCAACCCTGGGCGTCGCACCCGTCGCATTGTTGAAATCGCAATCATGTGAAATAAGACCTCTAAAAAATCGCATTGCGACGCGTGCGACAGCACCGATTTTTGTCGTTTTAGTCGCAGCATTTGAAACAGCCTTTAGACGACGAAGAAGAGGCGAGCAGTAGCAATATTCACATAGAGATGTCAATGAATCAATAATAAGATGGACAGAATTTCGGCACCTCAAATTTCCGTGCAAAGTCCAGTGGTGTCCTTCAAGACAATCAGAAGTAGTGATCACGTGATTACGCTGTCATGCCCCTCCATTAAATACATATTTACACAGGACTGGTCTGACGCTATAGCCTCTGTGTCCATACTGCCAAGAAATAGAATCCCTAGATTACTTTTTTTGTTATGTCGGCGATACAAATTCTTAAGAAAGAGCCATCTAGAAAGTCTGCTTGCTAAATTAGGTTTAATGTTATGATCAGAAATAATACTATCTTTCGGTGCCTCGGTTATGGGGTCAGCCACAGGGTCGTGTTTGATGCCGTTTGAGGTGACATACAATCTACTAAACGAATAACTTTTTAAATGCTTTTTCGTAATTTGTTTTTTGTGTGTTTGTTTTCTCTCTCTTTTTAAGTCAATTATGTAACACTTCAAAACATTAGGCAATAGTTTCAGCACAATTCTTGGCCAATCCGCCAGTGTGGGTATGAGCGATCATCATTGCCAGTGTGGGTATGAGGTCGCCGGCATCATCATCATCATCATCATCATCATCATCATCATCATCATCATCATAATCATCATCATCGTCATGATAATAGTTATCATCATCATGATAATCATTATCATCATTATCATCATCATGATAATAATTATAATAATTACCATAATCATGATCATGATCATGATCATCATCATCATCAACTCATGTTGCATGATGGTACGTTTGGTTGATGCGTTTGCTTCGTGGAAGATAAGCACTGGCCGATGCGTGCTGTATAGTACGTGACGTAAACAGACAGTGTCACGTTTTGTAGAGCTCGTACGTAGATGTGGTCGATGACGCTGCCTGCTCTCGATGCGAACCATTATCTACCGTGATCAAGCGTACTCCGGCAGTGGCTGCATGTGGCGCGGCCGCGCGAGCCCTATCTCGCAAGCGATCTGCGATTGGGACAGAGTGTCCCGAGTGCTGATCGCTTTGTGTGCGCTGTGTTCTCGTCACTTAGTTCCTGTTAAGGACAGAGGAGGCACGAAGGTCAATTCTCTTGCTAAAGGGACCCTTTCCTGAAAACGATCATCTTAGGTGGTAGACGGACAGACATGCAGACGAGTTTTCTCATTGGGTAGCATAAACGTGCTTACGCATTTAAAGGCGCTTAAAAACATGGTGCAAGATAAGGCACCGTAGATCGTTAAATTGTGCTTTGCACCGTGTTTTCAAAACCTCCTTTTGTTAATGCGACCGCATTACTTGGCTCATTGTGCGACCCCGCCGGTATCATAAGCAGTGGCAGAAAAAGGGCACACAACCTACGTCATCTTCATCTAACTAAAAATTTAAAACATCCGAGGACACCTAAGCACGTCCAATGGCCAATCGAACGCCGCTGAGTGGTCTTTTGCCTCTGCCTCATTGCCACTGCTACCGCTTCGTAGCCGATTGCGCTAACCACTGCGCCACCGTTGCAACACTCAAACAGTGACGGAAATATTCGAGCCTGTGCATGCGGTTGGGCTCTGCCTGGTAGGCGATACCATGGATGGAACAGCGAGCGGCAGCAGAGCGAGCCATCGACTTCTATATATCAGGCCTGTGCGCTCTGCTTTGTGACATCATGCTACTCCAACCGCAGTTTCCATTGCCAATTGGGAATGGAAAGCCCGTCACGCAGGGCTTAAACCCGCTGTGACGAAAGCGGTGACGTCAAAATAACCTCGGCATACTTGGGAGCGTCCCCATTAGATTTTATGGCAGTTGGGCAAGGTAGCATGACGTCATAGATTGGAGCGCACTGGCCTGATGCTATTTAGGAGGTGCTAAGCAAGCACGGCGAGCTGCAGCCGCTCGCTCTGCCTTTCGCGTTGTCGGGGGCCCACAGACTCAGACGCCGGAGCGCAAGGGCGGCGGCGACGAATAAGATGCAACGCACTTATTTGTCGACTACGACGTCCCCCCAGAGTATGAGGCGGAGGAACCAACGAATGGAGAAAACCCAACGAGTCCGATGAATAAATGTGTTGTCAAGAAATGGTGTCGCTCGCAAACGCACTATCATCGGTCGACAACGTGGCGTCATCAAAGAAAGAACCCTCAACGCCAAGTGCGTGCGACATTACTTTAATGACAACTGTGCAAATAAAACTCATCTGAGAAATCGCAATATGGCCGGTTTGTCGTCTTTGCTTGTTGCGATCTCCTAAGCAGGAACATTGCACGCGGAAACAACGCAGCGGCACTGAACTCAGCAACATTTCGCCGCAACGCTAAACGCAGCGACATAACTCAACGACACACCCAGCGATGAGTAATGCTCTCGCATTTACACAACATAATAATTGCTTAGGTGCTCCCACAATTTCGTTTTTATTGAAGAGCTTGGGTTATGTTAGAGCTGGGACAATGTATAGAATCCAGCAGCTACCACTGTTTCGTGGGTGTGTGTGAGAGATTTTTAGGAAGGGTGAAGAGATAAGTGCAGCGCTGTAACTGACTCCCAGGCGAGGTCACCTCAACAGCACTGCACGAGGAAAGGGAAGTGGGGCGTAAGAAAAGTGAGAGAAATAGATAGCCGAGTGGGGAGGAAGGAATAAGGTGGCAAGTAAAAGTAATGAAAAAATACACATAGTAGCGAAGCGGTAGCGGGGCCTAAAGCTGCGCTACCGCGGCTTTAGGCCCCGCTACCGCTTTAGGCCCCGCTTTAGGCCCCGCTTTAGGCCCCGCTACCGCTTCATCAAGCGTGGCTAAAGCCACGCTTGGTGAAGGAACTGTGAGCATCGGGGAAGAGTATGCACTGCAGGGTTTTGGATGGCAGGCCGCATCGGTGGTAGGAGGCGTACAGACCCTCCATATCGGTCCCGAAATCTGGGCAGCGAAGGAGAAGATGCTCCAGTGTCTCCACCCCGTCGCAGGTACCGCAGATGGCTCTGCCGGTTCCCGTGAGCCTGTGTGTGCGCTGCTGTTGCGTAGCAGCCGACTCGTAAGCGGAGAAGGAAGGTGCAGTCAGCCCAAGAGAGGCCCGCACGCGAGAGCAGGCGCGGGGACGTTCCCACCACGACGCGCTGGTCGGGGTGTTGCGCAGTGAGGCTGCGCAGAACTGCCGTTTTCGCCGCGTCAAGGCTCGTCACCAAGTGGGTGAGTGTGAAGCGCCCACCGTGCGCCGCCTTGACGAGGGAGTCAGCCTCCTCGTTGCCTGGTAATCCGATGTGTGCGGGTGGAGCGCCAGGTAGCAACCCTGATTGACGATGTGTCGCAGCTTGCAGCCCACTCGAGCAACAAGGGGCACTCCGGCGTAGTCCCTGGCCAGCATGCAGAGCGCCGCACTAGAGTCAGTGAGGATAGCCGCTGACAAAATGTCCCGGTGTTCTAGAAGAATGTCGGGCACCCAGGGCCGGATTAAGAAAAAGGGGGCCCTGGACTAATGCAAATGTAGGCCCCCTTTCCCTATATTGACCCCCCCCCCCCTGTTGCCTTCTACGCTACTGGAAATATGCCGTTTCATTTTAATTCCACCAAATTAAAAAGAACAAAGTGCGATCAACGGGATTATTATTATTATTATAAGAAAAACTACAAAACTTGCTTGACACGTGTGCTGTTGTAAACACCAACACATATGTTCACTTTGTGATTAATCTACATTCTGTTTTCAGCAAAAGCTAGGCTTTAAATAAAAGTTTAGTGCACTCAAGACGAACAAGAACGTAGAAAAGGCAACGCAGGTCAGATGTCGATCCTGCTGAAGCTAGGCTTTGCTTGCATCACTAAGTTTAATCCTGTGAGTAGACGCATGTGGTTGCATACAAAACACTTTTTATTAAAATTCAAGCATCAAATTGCAGTAATCGTTATACACGTTACTCTATAAATATGCAATAAATATATAGCACTTAAGGCAAGACAAACAACATAAAATGCACTAGAATACAGATGAAAATGACCAACTGTAACTAAAACATTACTTCAAAATATTTTTGTTAAAGGTAAGACAAGTAAGGACAACACCAAATGGACGTGGGACTATCAAAAACAACAAAAATACAGTTCTTTATAAGCACGCTAAATATCACCAGAAGAAAAAACAAGAGACGAACAACGAAGATTTGCATATCTTGAATTATACTGCTCAGCGTTTCATTGACAACGTGGAGGCTGGGAAGGGAGGACACAACGAACTTATTGGAACTGTTCGTGTATAGTGCAAACAGTCCTCTTTTAAAATGGCATTTTTCGTGCCTTCGCTTTGGAGAAATCAGATATAGTCTGTTCGAAGGATAGATCGTGGAGGAGGTCAGTTTCAATGGACATGATAGAAAGCGAGTTCACCTTGTCGTCAAGGAGGCTCAAACGAAGGCTATTTTTTTATCAGCGAGAACTTGGAAAACGATCGTTCGGTCTGATAGTTTGCCACGGGTATGGTCAAGTACGTTCGCAAAGCAATAAAAAGGTTCGGAAACACATCAATAAGCTTTCTTTCGTGCAGCAACTTCATTATTCCCAGGGGACTCGTGTTCTGGCGCGCGGAGTTGTGCAGAGAGTTCGCAAACTGAACGATATCAGCGGTAAATGCTGGCTCCGAATCATTTTTGTAGGTTCTCACCAACTTCTCAGCCTGCTGTGCCAGAGAGGCCTCGCTCCCAACTTCTGTCAGCAGTTTTAAGAATCCGAACCTTTCGCAGAGTTCAGTGTAGGCAGCCTTTCGCATTTGCAAAGCAGAGCCTAGACGGTCAAGTATAACATTGTAGGTCTTTTTTTTCTTTTTTTTTTTTTTTATGGGGTTTTACGTGCCAAAACCACTTTCTGATTATGAGGCACGCCGTAGTGGAGGACTCCGGAAATTTCGACCACCTGGGGTTCTTTAACGTGCACCTAAATCTAAGTACACGGGTGTTTTCGCATTTCGCCCCCATCGAAATGCGGCCGCCGTGGCCGGGATTCGATCCCGCGACCTCGTGCTCAGCAGCCCAACACCATAGCCACTGAGCAACCACGGCGGGTCATTGTAGGTCTCTACGATAAACTTTTTCCTACCTTGTAGCGCACTATAGCTTTTTCCGTCTGGTTGCTTACTCAAAACGATGTGTTTGCCCTCATCCTGATAACATTGATTGGTACTTAGCGTGCGTGCTCTCTCTTCGAAGGTATCAAAGAGAGGTCGCAAAGAATTAACAAAGCCTTCTAGAGAGCTCAGCAGGTCTACAGCAGTTGAAATGTCTAGGCCTGATTACTGAAGTTCTACGCTCGTTTTGTCAAAGCGCTCCAAGATTTCACTCCAGAAAATCGCCATGAATGCAGTCTCTAGTTTGGTCATTTTCTTGAAGAGATAGTGCGCTTCGTTGAGGAATGTGAGTAACGTGAGTAATCAACGTGAGTAAGGTCTGGAGTTGAATCAACAATTAAAGAAAAGTTTTTTTGCGCGTTTCACTTCGTCAACGAGACGTTCCTTGACAGTCTTCGCCACATGCTCGATAAATTCATAAATGGTTTTTGAGAGATACGATGCGTGACCTTTTACTTTGTTCCCGTAGCGTTTGATGTGCTCCTCTAGAAAGGGAACTTGGCAATGGCATCAATAACTCCCATATAATTGCCATTTCTCAGTGAACCAAAAATCACCTCCCTGTCCCAAACGCTAGATTGCGCTCAGCTAGAAACTTAACTACAACAACTACGCGGTTGAACACCTCTGTCCAGTAAGCGTTCTCAGTGACAAGATGCTTAACGAGCTCCTTGTCAATTGTGCTGCTCGAGTTAGAGCGGCCGGGTCATGCTGCCACGTAGTTCCGGTGCTCGACGCTATTTTCATGTGCGCAAACCTTTTCTTCTGCTCTTTTCCAATAAAAAAAGCCGTGCTTGGTGAGAGCACTGGGGTTGCTTGAAATCGAAAATAGTTTGCACATGAAACAGTAAACGGAACTTTTGGACTCCGAGTGCTTGAACCAGTGTCGCTCGTACGCCTCCCCATTTACAGCCTTTCGCACGAAAAGATGAGGTGACATATAGCGTTTCTGAGTTTTGCATTGCCTTTCGGAAGACGGAAAATTTTCTGCCCAATTTTGAAAATACAATAGCCCTTTCTCAAGGCATACAATCCGAACGCAGTCTGTAATAACGTCCGGCCACTTAGCAGGGTCACTTCGGAGAATCTCGCAACGTACCTTTTGCGGCGGGGGTGTCTGTACTTCTCTGTTGCCGCAACGAGAAGCCGTCTGATTCGTCCTCTCGAGGCACACTCTGTGAGTGGGAACATGATTATTTGAAGCCAAACTATCAGGAAACAAGTGAGTCGGTTCTTGCAGTGTTGTTTCCTGGCGCTCGTCAGTAGGAGACTCATCGGGGAGGTTTCGCACCTGTTGATCTGCAGTAATAGAAATCGGGCGTGGTGGACCGGACACCTGGAGTTCTGTGGCAGGGGCTCGGCCGAGTAGCAAAGACGTTGCTGACTCAGGAACAGGACAGGGCTCGGTTAGCGTCGGTTGCTCAGAAACATGGACGACCGAGGTTGGCACCGTTTTCACAGGATCCAGAGAACCAAGATGAGTCAAACCTTGCTTTTTGCCGGAAAACCGTGGTGATGGAGTTGCAAGTCCTGCACAGAAGCACAGTGGGTACTATTGGGAGTTTGACACAGACTCTTGGTAGAGCGATCATACTGCTACGCGGAAGCTGCATTCAGTTGGTACTTTGTCATCTTTGGTAGCTTCTTTTCGCGCTCTTATCTTTCTAACTTCGTCTTTCGTTTAGACGTGCCACTTTTATGCTTCCGACCGAGCATTTTCGCATGAATGGATGCTATTTGTTCACCGGGCACTTCGTCAGTCCTACGCGATCACAGGTGTCTAACAGTGGCCGTCCCGATGACTGGCGCACGCTGCCTCGATGGTCCGTGGCTGGCCGAGAGTGGTGTGTCCCCCGGGAGCTCCTCTGTTGGCGGAGTTATGCAAGCTTAACTGGCTGCTCGGGGCTGAATCGCAGCCCAAGATGAACTTCCTTTTGTAGGAGCAGGGTCCTAATGCATCGGGGTTCTGTCCTTGAGGAATACTTGTGACGTGAACTCGCTTCCGCTCAACATCAGGTCAATTTAAGGGCTTTTCTTCGTCAATGTACAGCAGCAGATTCCCAGTGACACGTACATAGTTAGCAAAGTTAGCATGAGAACCGTTCATTGAACAGCCGCCCACACCCATTGGCGCCTATCCGGTGACCCAAACTGTGCAAGCCTTGATGGCATGGATAATCTACCTGCCAACCGCCTGGTTCTAGAGCCTCGTTCCACGTTGTGGCTGCGTGTTGCAAGTATGTTTTAAATATTACATCTAGGAGCAATCCTGGAAATGTATTCACCTTCAGGAGTGTAAGCTTTAGTGGACAGTGGCTACGCCAGCCGGCAGAACGCTGCAGTGAAACATCGCATTGAATCCTCTACATCAGGCAAAAGTGAAAGTGTTCTTGAAAATGATCATTCGTGAATGCAGCCCCTGGAAGAGGCTCTCGTGGATAGTTTACGTAAGCGTGGTAGTACGTATGTATTCCTCCATAGCGATTAGGCTCCCTTCCAGAGCTTGCGCAAAGGAGGCAATCGTAATCGAGAAATTCTGTACCAGTTGGGTTCGATGGTGATGGAAAGTGCCCAGTGTGACTAGGGTATAAGGCAGTAAACGAGAGAGAGGGTCATCAACATAACGAAATTGGTGGAGCAAATTACAATATATCTTATGTACAGGGATTCCGTCTGGTATGACAAATATGAAGAAAATGAAATAATTGCTGCTTCAATTTGAAACTGCAATTTTTGCCTGCCAAGTTTGGCCGCGGTGACCAACTGTTATTTTTTTAACTCCCTTTCATACCCCTTCTAGACTCAAACCCGTCTCCACTCTTATCCATCTGTAGGCCTTTGAAAATGTTGCCAAGATCAGATGAAATGCTTGGCTATCTAATGGTGTCATGGTAGTTTTTGTGGAAGTGTTTAACTTCTGCAGCCACATAAACAATCAGGCGGCAATTAACGGCTATAGTTCACGGCGCATTTACTAGAAAGGTAGGTCCCAACATCAGCTGGTAAAGGTAAGGTGTCGGGAATCTTCTAAATCAGATCTGGACCAACATATTGGAAGGATGCTTCTCTTTTGCTGTTGTCTTCAGCCGTCTTTTGTGGCTTACGTGCTGCGGAGATTGGCTGCTTAGCACATTAGATACGCAAACAATCCAAGGTTAATTTCATTTCCACAACACAGCCCCTGTGCATTTCCCTCCAAATACTGTAGTTGCAAGCCTGATTTTAGAGCGCAGCTCTTTGGCGTCCGTTCCTGGGTTTCGCGTCGTCGTCGGCGTTGTCGTCGGCCTCGTAACCAGCTCCGCCCCCCTTTCATCCCCCCAGCGCTAGCAGCGACCGACTGATACCGCTGGATGCCGCTGACGCCGCTAGAGAGTCAAGATAACGTGACTGCATAGAACACCGTCGCCGCCATGCAGAAAGAGGAGGAAAGGGTCCCCCCCCCCCCTGTTCTTGTGTGGCGGATAGGGTGCTCTTCAGTTGCCGACGCGCCGGTTATTTCACGTAGGCCCCGGCACGTCGACGAATACGTGACCACCTTCCCACGGCTAGACCTGGTTCTTAGCGCTGCGGAAGCGAGGGTATCATATTGTTTGTGTCGGCATCGGCGGCGTTGTCCCTGAAACCAACTCCGCAGCTGGGGTTGACTCACTATCGGCGTCAGCGGCATCAGTCAGTCGCTGCTATCTCTTCCCTCCTCCCTTTATCGTGTTGTCCGCTTGCTGCGCGCGCTTCTGCCCCCATCGTTTGCCGCTGGGTGTACACGCCGCCCCCCTCCCCCCTCTTCCTGCGAGTCTCCGGTTGTCAAAGCGCCGGCTCGAACTTAATTCCTTTCTTCGCTCCTCCTCCAATGCAACCCCTGTGCGGTGGCAATCAGAGAGCCAGATCGGTGGCGGCGGATGTGTATATGTGCACCGCCCGAGCCGAAATTGCCGCTGCCGTTCGCCCTGTGCGGTGGCAATCAGAGAGCCAGATCGGTGGCGGCGGATCTGTATATGTGCACCGCCCGAGCCGAAATTGCCGCTGCCCTTCGCCACTGCGAAATTATCTTGCTGGTAGTAGCTGCCTACTTCGCCCCTACCGCACTCACGAAAGACGTCGTGCACTTCCTGCAACTCGCATTAACCGTCCATCGATCCACACCGATGTAAGTAGTGGGGGACTTTAATTTTGACATAAAGACAAACAGCAATTTCCTAACACTTATGCGGGAGAACATCCCGTTCCTCTCGCTCGTAACGCGTCCCACGGCTGTGACAACCTCGCGAGGCACTTGTATAGATCTCGTCTTTGAGAATCAAGCATTGGTGTACCAAGTCGAACATATATCAGTCTATTTCTCCGACCACAAAGCTTCCTTCATGACTGTCAAGAACTGTTAGTGGAGTCTTTGTTAAAGGAATACGTGTGAAAAATAAAAAAAAAAATTCTGTGATAGCGCATACATGTGTTGCTCGATTTCTTTGCCTCAATCTATCGAAAAGGTGAAACAGCTTATTTGCTGCGCTCAAATTTCGCATTAGGAAGTAACGTAATCGTCGGTAATTTTCTGATTTATTTAGCTCCATGCACTGTAGTTGGGGAAGGCTTTCTTCAGAAAGCCAGCAAAATTTTCCGAACTTTCTTTATAACTGATTCACTGCGAACACATTTTATTTTTGCAATAGGATCAGTAAATTAGTTTTTTTTGCAGTCTCAAGCTGTAATTGTTTCTTCGTGTTTTTCTGTTTTAGGTAGGTAGGGTAACAGAAACAGTGTATATGAAACCTCATATTTCTTGCAACAGAAATCAAGCATGCGGTTGTGCTCCATGGGACGTGTCCTTGTTGGCATGTGAGAGGGACCGCCAGAGGCTCTAAATCTACCTTGCAATCGTCAATACTAAGTTGTAGCTCGGAACATGACCCACTAAAATTTTCCAGGTCTAAATGTTTCTGGACGTGAAGAAATGTCCAGAAACACCATAATTCTAGCATTAAAAAATACGGCTGTTGCTGGAGCTGCCTCACTCTGCCCCACTATCTTTAAAACTCAGGGAGCCAGATTTCTGTTGCGTCTTTTTGCCAACCGCGCCCTCAAACTATTACAGCAACGCCCCCTCCCTAATATAGATTTTGCATGCTATCCACCCTTAAATATTTTGCGGACATTCCACGAGAAAAAAGAATCGCTATAGAATATAAAGCTATTGATACTCACTTATCACTTCTATATATTGTAATAACTTGGGCTGTTCTGCAATCTTTACTTATTTTATACCACCAGAAACTATACACTAGGCACTATAATGCGAACTGGTAAAAAGAAGCGATACTTAAGGTATTTGCTCTTTTTTGCGCCACTAAAAGAGAGAGAAACAAGCAAAGAGAATAAGGCTGACCAGACAAACGCCAGCTCTGCTACCTCGCTTGGGGAAGAGACAAAGGATTAAAATGCGTTAAAGATTGTGCCTCGCATGAGCATGCGAGAGGGGGGGAGGGCACGTCCCACCATGTGTGCAAGCCTACGGACATAGTGCCACAACATTCAGCGAAATGTTCTCAAGCTCTGACATAACGAGGTGACTGAACCCTAACCCCACGTATATACATGTGGCATTAGCGCTAGCATCATCAACGCAAACAGCAGGCAGCTGTGTGCATGCGGCAGTACTTTTAAATTTGATGCTACTGTCATCAGCCTATTTTAAGCCCACTGCAGGACAAGGGTTTCTGCAGCTATCTCGAATTATTTCTGCCGTGCCTCAACCCAGGTGATTTCGTGCCTGAAATGCGCTTATCTCTCATTCTAATGTTTTTCTGCCCTCAATTGCGCTTCTGTTCCCTTGGCAATACTTAGTTAAGCCACTGAACAAGCTACCATTTATATTTGCTGTAGACATAATGTGACCTGCCCGACTCCATTTGAGCTAATATCACGTAGAATTTAATTTGCTGACCTCAGTATCAAATCCAGATGTTAGAGGTGGCACACATTGTACAGATCTCTGCTCGGTCTGATAATTTTATGTGTAGCCTAGTTTTATAAAATCTGCCCTGCCACTGCTCTCCCAAGCTGTGGCTGCTATCCAGCTGCTACTGCAAGTAACTTAGTTATGCCTACACTCTAAAAATTTTAACACCCTTAAGGGTGTAAATGACTTGTCCCATGGGTGACACCCTTTTTGGGTGTATTGCTACACCCCAAGCAAAGGGGTGTAAATTAACACCCCACAAAGGGAAGGGTGTTAATATGACGTCAGCTTGCCTATGGGTGTAAAACAAACAACACCCTTTCTATATGGGCGTAACACAGACACCACCCTTTCAATATGGGTGTAGCATGGACAACACCCTTCCAAAAGGGTGTTGTCCCTGCAAGTATTTTAGCGTTCACTACAGCCATGTAGTTATTGGACAGACTAGCTGTTGTGAATGCTGCCTAGTCTTAGCAATGGTACTACCTTGTTCAGTATGAGCCAGAATCTGTGAGACGTCGTCATACTGCGCTTCTGGTCCGTCATGTGGTAGCATATATAACGTGCGACCCTTTCAGGCAAAAAAATTTAAGTTTCATGATCGCAGTAATGCACACACCCTATGCTTTTCGTAATCTTCCTCTGCAGTGATAGTACACTGCCGGCAGGATGCAGAACGCAATAACAACGCGCGCTGCACTAAGGACACAGGATATCCCGCACCTTGGTGCACCAGTACTTATCATTCCATGGATACAGCACACAGCCAAAAGCATGATGTTACATGCACTTCAGAAATAATTAAAAACCTCCACTTTTCTTGGTCAAAAATTTTCGCAGCAACACCAGCTCGAACAGGAGGGAAAGACACCACAGCTCATTGTTGTAGCTCATATTGAATGCAATAGAGCGCAAGCAATGCATGGATTGGCGACGGTAACAAGTGCAGTACTACAGAAGCATACGTTTGCCTGTCAATCAGTTTTTTGCCGTTTTAAGCACATATCTTATACCTCTATTCATCAAAGTTGTCATTTGTCTCCACGGGATGCTTCTAATAGTACCTTCACATATATGACTTAAAGGTAGCACTGAAAGCCAAACAAAGTGGAACAAAGCGCTTCCACTTAGAATAATGTTTCAGCATTTACAAACAAAACTGCATGTTTAGTTGTGCATACTGTTTAATATATAAGCATGCACTATTTCCTGAAATGTATGTATGCTTCATTTACTGCCAGTGACCTGCTTATACCCAATAATTTAGTTTATTTTTCACCATGTGCTTGCACTGAATATCCCACAGGCATTGTAAGTTAAGCTACCAGAACAACAATCAGCTAGTCTAAGGTTACTTAATTGAACAAAATCATTGTAAAATTTGTGACGAAATGTCAGAAGAGAAGTATGTATTATTTCATTAAAGAGAAATGGTTACATAATAATGTTTGCACATTTCAAAAGTAAAAACGAACATAAGGAGTAAAACCATACCAATACACAGACATAAGCAACGAATAATGGCACAGGCTTGTTTAATTAAATTTTAAGCAGAAAAGTTTTCTTTAAATAACCTCACTACGAACTATCACATTTTCATTCGAAAAGCACTGCATCTTATTACAAAGTACAAAAATAACCCGCCACATAAGAAAGAACAAGTCTGAGTGTGTCTATGTGAACACAAGGATAGGAAGTTGGGCGAGTTGGTACGGTAACATCATCTTGCATTGTAGCGCGAAGTGACACGGACACAGACTAGAAGCAGACAGCATGAGCGCTAACTCTCAACTAAATTTTTATTGAAACGAAGAACACATAAATATGGGTGATTGCAAAAGAACCGCAGCATAAGAACATGACAAGGTATGAAGACATCCGTTAAACATATCAGGAAGTAGGGAAGTCAAAAAAAGGAAACAACAAAAAGACACTACTTTAGATTAACACACGTGCTGTGAAAATACTGAAATTCGCATTCTAACAGACGAAGATGCCTGGCTAACGCAAGTCTCTCCTAATCATTTAATGTGGAATGCCTCGATAATTTCCTGTCTGGTTTGGCATTTGTATCTTGAAAGGATTTTCGAGTCTTCAAACAAAGGTTTACAACCGCAATTGAAACGATGTGACGCTAGAACGCTAGATGTGAAGCATTAGGATTGTTAAGTAAATGTTTCTGTTCTTTGGGTCGAATATTAATGCACCTGCCGCTCCGTCCAATGTGAGTCTTCTCGCACTTGAGAGGAATCTGATAAACTATACCAGTGTTACAAGGCACAAAAAAGGACGCATGTCTAATGCCGCAATCATCTTTTCTTTTTTGCCACCCTGTTCAAGTTTCGTATTTATCATAGGGCACATGATAGACAACTTGCGGGGCCGAGAAAGCTTTATCCACGTCATATCTATTGGCCACGTTCCCTAAACCATGGGATAATCTATGTACATAGGGCACCACAGCAAACCTTTTTTCTTTTTTTTCGTGTTTCTTAGCGGGGCTTTTTATCCACTTTAAAAGCTTTTCGCAGGTTAGTGATAATAAATGCACAGGATAACTAGCCTTCTCGAGCTTATTTGTCGTGAAAAACTTTTTTTATATTGTGTGGACATGACTAGCTTACTCAGCACTTAAGTTTGCCATTACTAAGTCATGTCCACGCAATATGAAACAAAGTTTTTCACAACAAATAGATAGGCTCGAGAAGCCTAGTTATCCTTTGCATTTATGATCACAAACCTGCGAAAAGCTTTTAACATGGGTAAAAGGCCCCGCTAAGAAACAAGAAAAACTCAAAAATAAGGTTTGCTGTGACGCCCTATGTACATAGATTGTACCATGGTTTAGGTAATGTGGCCAATAGATATGACGTGGATAAAGTTTTTTCGGCCCCGCAAGTTGTCTATCATGTGCCCTATGATAAATAGGAAACTTGAACAGGGTGGCAAAAAAAGAAAAGATGATCGCGGCGTTAGACATGTGCCCCTTTTTGTGCCTTGTAACGCTGGTATAGTTTATCATATTCCTCTCAAATGCGGGAAGACTTACATTGGACAGAGCGGCAGGTGCATTAATATTAGACTAAAAGAACACAAACATTCACTTTACAACCCTAATACTTCACATGTAGCGTCACATTGTTTCAATTGCGGTTGTAAACCTTTGTTTGAAGACACAAAATTCTTTCGAGACAAATGCCAAACCACACGGGAAATAGTCGAGGCATTCCACATTAAAAGATTAGGAGACTTGCGTTAGCCAGGCATCTTTGTCTCTGTTAGAATGCGAATTTCAGCATCTTCACAACACATGTCTTAATCTGAAGTACTGTCTTTTTGTTGTGTCCTTTTTGACTTCCCTATTTCCTGATATGTTTAACTGATGTCTTCATACCTTGTCATGTTCTTATGCTGTGGTTTTTTGCAATCACCTATATATATATGTTCTTCGTTTCAATAAAAATTTAGTTGAGAGTTCGCGCTCATCCTGCCTGCTTGTAGTCTGTGTCCGTGTCACTTCGCGCAACAATCCATATGTGAACAAAACATGGCTAGTAATAACTAGTGAGCACTACAAGAGTTGAACATGAAAACTAGTAATAATAAAGATATATACTTCGCTCAGCTGAACTGCAAAATATTGCAGATATCACAGAGACAGCATAAAAACTGAGCAGGACAGAGCACTGACTGTTATAGTTGCAATATGCACACCAAATCTAGACATAAAAAGTCAAAACTATACTGCCTGAAATGGTGATCTCTCCAAGAGACCACTGAGGAACAAAAGGTATACTTTTTATAATTCCATCTCATAGATTACTGATCTAATTAAATTTGATACATGACCCCTTGTGTGTCACAAATGCCCTGTTCTCATTACCTATGCATGATTACCAGCCCTTGGCGAAAGAATGACTTGCACTAATGTTTTGAACACCGGTAAAAATGCTGCTTGTTCTAAACTTTCTGTTGTGAAAGCACACTTGTGGGCAGTTGTGGACGCAGTTGCCTATAGGGCTCAAATACCATGTTTTGGCTGCACAGGTACTGTCTACCGAACACCTAGTTCTAGATAGCTTGCATCTCAGAGTGTGCAGCCACACTGGTGGCACAGCATTCTTTTTTTCACCTTGCCAGTTGATAAAGCCTAAAAGTTCATAAACTTGATAAAAGTTGATAAAAAAAGCCATCAGCCATCAGCTGTGTGGCAAATCTGGGTGCAAGGTATTCTCTTATCAAATATACCTGTAGGCATTGCGACCAATGTGCTCCCAAGATGTATGAGGCATTAGTCATTGCAGAGCTGTAAGGACATGACAATCCTGGGATGATTATGTTCTTGAGGCTTTCTTCCCCACTTTCCATCTTTTGAAACGTGCATATTGTCATGAAAACAAAAATGCTACAACTGGCGTGTGATAAGTTTTGCGTCTTATTTCCTAGCAGCTCATTGAAACGAGCCGCAATGACAAATTCAAATGCTGTTACCTCATCAGACACTAACAAAACCAGATAGGCATTAGAGTGAGCATCACCTAAATATATTACACTGATTTAAAGTTATTGCACCGCATTGTGCCAGGTAAAAATGTTAGAAAAATAAGAAATGGTAAGATTCTACGGGCAACCGTGAAAACTAAATGAAAAAATCACTAATTCTTAAACGGGTTCAGAAGCTTTACAACTGGCAGTCTTGGTGATGGACACGCTGATAGATGATCAGCCATTCCACTGAGACGAGAACGTTGAGGGCTTTGCATGGAAGCCTGCGAGACACTGAAGAGTAGTTCTTGGTCAACATGAAGGAGGTTGCTTGCATACACGTCTGGGCCACCATACTGAATGCATGGTGTTACCGGAACTTTTTCTCCCTGCATTGTGGTAAAAAAAGCATGGTTAAGTTTAGACGATATTTAATATGTAAAAAAAAGAGGTGAGGCGCACAGACAGGACACAAGAGCAGAGAAGTGAACACGAACGCAAAAAACATGAAACATTTCACGAAACTGTTTTAACACATAAAATTTTGTACTATGTGTCATTAATTATGAGGGTTCATAACCGCAACATATTTATATATAAGCAGGTAGAATTATCAGCTTGGTCAGTTTGTACAAGCTCGTTTGAGGCTAGAAATCGAGTTTCACAAAGAAAACCTCAACATTCTTGATTGAAAAAGGAACACCTCGGATGACATGCCGTCCTGTGAATGGGAATTGCACAGTTCAAGAAAAACAAATTAAAGCTGGCACACCGATCCTGAAAAAAAGAATAAGCACCTGCTACTGCAAGAAGCTAATTAATTGATAGGTTTTAGTAGCACAAGGGCATCTTTGGCCAAAGAGCGTTAAGTCTATACTGCAAAAAATAAACTTAGCGCATCTTAACAAAGCAAATATATAAAGATGACTGATGCCTCTCTGTGCTACAGTTGCTTTGCTCTAGCATGAAGTCATTTTGATGCATGCACACGTACATACACACGCTACACCCAAGTGTAACAGCTGCAGAATTAAAATTTGGCAGCAACGAAGCCGCAAATTTTAACCCTTGATCCCGAGCTGTACTAGTGGCTGGAGGTAGTACCAATATCGCCAATGACGAGACGCATTTTCTCTGCCCAATGTTATGCAGCTCTGACTGTCAAAGGCGAGTTACAGTCGGCATTGAGGGAAAGCTGCCCTCAAGAGCAGCTTTTATTTTTGTGTTATTTCTAACTAGAGCCCAATGAAGTAATATATTTTAGAATGAGAATGACACCGAAAAAATGAGTACATAAAAATGTGGACAATTTTGTACATTTTTCCGCAATTAACTTGGGGGTTTACGGGTAAAGCGGTAATCCAGAAACTAGAACAAGTTTTGACATGTTTGCTACCAGTGAATGCTAGAAAATATGTTGGCATTCTGTAGTTTTGTCTAACAATGCAAAAGGGATTCTTAATAACTGAAGAAATAAATGGAAAGGTATCATGAAGTATATTTCGTGAATGTAATGCAGAATCACTCAACTTCGGTTACTATATAATCTCCACTCGATTAACCTGCACTTTCTCAACTAGTTCAGGAGGTGTTAGAAGTGGTTCTTAAGATCCTTCTATTTATTAGACTAATCATATCTCTGTACACAAAGGCTACTAATTAGGTCCCATGCTATACCATCATCTTAACAAAAACTTCACTTAGTAATACACATGCTGTGGTAAGATTTGAGACCACATTGAGATGCTGTACAAGGTGAATTCATTACTTTTAAAATGAAGCTCCTGTTCTTGCAAACGGGAAGAAAGGATACTGAGGGTCAAAATTTTTTTTAATCACAGCTGCAAGAAGCCAGGGAAGGCCCGTGGAAACTTATTTGTAATTTTCTATTTAAATGTAGAAATGATAAAGGGAAATTAAAATTGTCAAAAAAAAAACAACCAGCCACGGGAGGAGAACGAACCTACAGCCTTTGCATTAGGCATGCGATGCACTAACCACCGTGCTATCAAGGCAGAATTCAACCATCCACAATGGCCCCTCAAATTGTCGACGCTCGAACGCGGCCGTAGTACCACAGTGGTTAGTATATCACATGCGTAATGTGAACGTTATGGGTCCGTTCCCTAACCACAGGTGGATGTCTTTTCATCCACTTTCATTTCCCTTGAATTTATCATTTCTATACTTCATATAAAAAACTTAAAACATGTTCCTGTATGCTTTCCTTGGCCTCATCTGCTGGCTTCTTCCAGTTGTTACTTCCAACACTTATACATATTCTGATCTTGTAAGTAAACAGCTTTTGGATGATGCTGGAATGCAATATAAAACATTATTGCAGGGCCATGTTATGGAGAATGCCTTAGATTGCCCAAGGAAGGTGTATTAATGTCAATCTGAAAAAAAATCCCACTTTAGACAGAAATGCTGTATACTGCTGTGTGCAACAGGGTTTAAAGAAAGCAACTTGTTCAGAAATAAAGCCGTCAAACAACGAGGAAATATGAAAACTAGATGAAAATTTGTGCAGTTGCATGTTAAAAATTTAGCACAGCAACAGATGAAGACATAATGAAGGAAGCGCAAGGATGGTTTATTTTGGACACACTAGGCAATATACTTGAAAGATGCATATGAGCTTACATGTGGAGAAATATTGTTTATGTAGCAGCTAAACTACGAACAGGCCTAGAACACACTGATACAAGGTGTCTAGCATGTAAATCTTAACAAGCCCTTAAGTCAAAGAAACATGGCTCTTTCTCATGATTCGCTAGACATGGCTGGCTCACACAACTTAGCCGCTTCTATATATGCCTTGTAAGTATCAGGTGGTCTGTGTGACTTGTGCAAGCTTTGAATATGTACAAGTGCCACGTAGCTGGACAGAACCAAGGTAATGTCATTTGCATTCGTTTTGAGCAAGTGAAACCAATTTTCGCGTTTTTCCTAATTAGGTAATTAGTAATTAACGATTATTTAACTGCTCAAATATATTCAAAGCAAAAGTGTCAGTGCGAAAATTGTAGAGCATCCTGAAAAATTCCCAATCCAGATTTCTACTGCTCAATAGGTGCAATACAAATTTTTTTTCAAGCTTGAAAGAAGCCTGTGAATGCATGCAAGAAGTGCCGTGCAACTAACCACTCGTGCACCTGAACACCATTTGGCTCCTCCTTTCATGCTTGAAAAAAACATTTTGAAAAGAATATTTTTGTACGCGCGTCTGTTTTCAAAGCGAAGTAAACGGTGAGAACACAGTGCGTGAAGTTTTCAGCAGTGGGCACACTCTGTTCACATTGCAGTTCGCTTTCTAGATACGGTTCGCGCGGCCGTGCCACAAGCAGCCGCCGCCGCCGGAGAACGGTTGATAGTGGTTCGACGCGGATGAGAAGTGCTAAAGAGCAATAACGGCTCAAAACGAACGGAACGTCACCAGCGCACCTGGCCCCGCCACCTGCAGTACTTTGCTTGCGCCATTCACTTGGCGCCGCCGACCACAGCAGTTCGTGTCGCCGCAGCGCTGTCGCTTATACTCGTCGGATCAAGTCTCATAACATTGATAACGACATGAACTGCGTGTAGATGAGGAAGAGTCACAATGCTTACGCATACTCAGAGAAATCCGAGAGGAGTTCCTGTGTGATTTTTTTTACCGGAAATGTGCAGTCAGCGCTGATCCAGAGTTGACAATGCATGTAAGACGGGTGCCAAGCTTTTCTTTTTATGAGAGGCTTGCCCAGCTCCCAAAGATCTGCTCAAGCTAAGACTTGCTGATGGCTGTATATGTTTTTTTTTATTGTCGCATGGCCTCGAACCGCCATGAATCCTACTGTGTAATGACATAGAGCAGCATTCAGGTCCAAAAGGAAATGCAGCCGGTATATGGCTGCCTAAGGTATGCGGCCCGGCGGCAGCTGCCCTCCCCTCCCCCGTTTCCGTTGACAAGTTAGGGGGAGGGGTCTAGAGCAATCTTACACACCCCCTCCCCACAGTGGCGTAGCCAGAAAATTTTTTGTGTGATGGGGGGGGGGGGGGGGTCCCAATTGACCGTGGAGGGGGAAGAAGCGGGGCCATTGCCATTGCAGCAAAAAATTTACTGTTAGTGAACGTGACATGTGCCCGGCGTGCCCCACTTGGCTACGCCGCTACTCGCCCCCCCCCCCCCCCCCCCGCGATCGACGCAAATCGAGCTGTCAGAACGTGCATGACACGCATGCATGACATAATATGAATGACAAGCCGCGAAGTTGGCATGGATGTCGTCACATCATCATCAGCTTATTTTGATATCCATCGCAGGACGAAAGTTTCTCCAGCGATCACCAATACCCCTGCCTTGTGCTAACTAGTTCCACGTGTCTTCAAGTTTCCTAATTCCATCATGTCCACATTATTCTCTGCCGTCCTCGACTGTGCTTCCCTTCCCTTAGCACCCATTCTGCAACTCCAGTAGACCAGCAGTTCTCTCTCTTACGCATTGCAATGTCTGCCCAGCACGACTTCTTCATATTTATGTCAACCAGAATATCAGCTATCCCCGTTCGCTCTCTAATCCACATCGCTGTCTTACAGTCTATTATCGTCATGCCTAATATTTTTCATTCCATCGCTCGTTGCGCGGTCCTCTACGAATTCCCAAGCTTCTTTGGTAACTTCCATGTTTCGGCCCCATACGTTAGTAACGGTAGAAAGCAATGATTAGCAGTAAGCTCCCTTGTCATGATTTAGTAATGCCTGCCGTAAGCTCTCCAGCTAATTCTTATTCTTATTAATTTCCTTGATCAGAGGCCCCTGCGAGTAATTAACCTCAATAAACGTATTTCTGCGCAGGTTCTAGAGGCTGACTGCCGACCATGACATTCGTTCTCTCGCCAGGCTGCGGAACATTACTTTTCTCTTCTGCATACTAACTTTAAATCAGACTCTTACACTTTCTTCGCCAAGGTCCTCAAGCGTTTGTTGCAAATAGTCTGCAGCGTTGCTGAGTATGCCAATGTCATGTACAAACCGTACGTCGGTGAGCTATTTACCGTTAGCCCTCACTCCTAACCGTTCCCAGTCTAACTGGTTGCACACCTTTAAGCACTCAGTGATATCATTGTAAATATTTTGCCATTGATCATATGAAGCCTTTTGCAGATATCTGGCTATGGAAAGTCTGCGCGTTAGTGTCATCCATTCGATATCAACATTCGTGGGAAACTTCATTTTTGACCGCTGTTCAGAGTCTACGCTGCTGCCTAGATGCCCCGATCTAATCATTCCAGCTACCTGATTCAAGCGCAGGTAGCGCGCGTTTCATGTATAGCCAATATCAACGCGTTAACTGGCAATGTTCATTTATCATATACTGTAAGCTTGTTCCCTTACTCCCTTATAATTAGGGTGTAAATTAGAAAGACTGGGGTGTTTCACGGGTGTTTTCTTGTTGAACACCCTTTTCCGTAAAAAAAGGGTGTTTCAAGGGTGTTTACAAGGGTGAAAAGATAGATACACCCGCATTACACCCATAAGGGTGTGAAAATTTTTAGAGTGTAGGGCGCACTTGAGCAGCAAAAGGAGGCCAAGAATTACTGCCCCATTGAGAAAGTACGAGGGTTTGCAAAAAACCACTGATGCCCTACATGTACTGGAGAAAGAAATGCGTTTTGTGTCAAGGTTAGCACAGCTTGCATTTGCTTTAAAATGTGTAAAACATTTTACACATCTTACATAATTCAGTTTGTTTATTGGTTTTAGGAAAGAAATAATAATGCATTTTGCATCCTTTCCGCCATTAAATACTCACACTCAAGTTGCCACAAGTCCAGTCTTTGCCGCTTGACTTCTTTGCAGAAAACTACCCCTCTAAAAAATCTTCACAGGAACGTAACCTAAAGTTCTTGAGAAGAGCCATCACATTAGTCTTTGAACATGACAATACAATTAGTTACCCAAAGACTCTGCGATTTGATCTTATCTACGCCATTTCAACCCCTACTGCAATCTGGTTCAGGGAGGTATGCACGAAAGAACGAGGACGTAAGAAAAGACTGGCATGGCGAGTGGTTCTTTCGTCAGATCGTGTTTCCGCACTTTTTGGACGGCCAACGCGCTCGAACAACAGCTTTACTGCAGCTTCTTTCCCCTTATTTTAATCATCACCTTCTTTTTAATAAGACAAATGGCGTCACTGCTCGGAAGAGCGTCCCGTGAAGTTTCTCAACAGCCAGTTCCGCTGTGCCTGCATGCAGCCCCTGCAAAACATGGCTCACAAGAGCGTGACGGCCAAACATAACCAAGCACATTAGGTCCTGCCCGTCACGCTCTTGTAAGCCATGTTTTGCAGGGGTGCAGATTCCAGCAAACAGTAAAGACACGATAGCTCGGGAAGTAATTGAGGCTTTCTTTATCGGAAAAGAAGGAATCCTGTGCGTCAGCGACCCATCAATATCTTTATATAAGGCTGAAAAGAAATATTTAACCACTACGCTTCCATATCAATCTTAATGTGACTGTGTTCCTTGCGTCTAAGATGGCTTTATAAGTGTGTGGTGTGCCTCCGATTAAAGCAGTTGTAAGTGGCGATCTGTCCCGTCTCCTTCCTTGTTTCTGTGTGTGTCCGTGCCTAGTACCCAAGATGAATCCAGATTTGACGTCGCACTTGGTGGCTGGCTGGGGCGCCAAGCATGTTCGGGGTCTCCTGGCCGCTATCATATTAGCTGTAGCAAACCGTCTAGCTGGTTCAGTTAAATGGACAGTTCAGTCTGTCGCAGACTTTTTGCTTAACTTGTGATACATAGCGCAGTGGCCCCTTTCTAAATTTGGTATGCTTCACCGCAGTACCTTGTGGTATGCCTCACCGCATAACGAGTATTGCAAGGAAGCTAACAATGCGAAGTTCAATTCTGCAACGATTTCTTAGAGACTTGCCTTTCTACCACCCACTACCAATAACCTATCAGTAAGTCGCTTGTCATAGGTCTTGCCAGACAATTGGTGTTAGGGGGGGGTAGTCATATTTGTGAACAATGCCAAGGAAAGCAGTTGCCCAGATGAAGGCAGGCTCACTTGTCAAAACGTTTGTACCAGCTTTTTCAACTACTCTTAAATCATCGCAAGACGTTAGTGTATTTTAACGAAGCATACAGATGGTGAGAACGGTTGACACGAATCCTGTACGAAGGGTTTCAGTCAGGTATGAAGCTAATGTCCTGGTTTCAACAAAGCAGATTTTTCGGCGTAAATGGATGCTTGGAAAAATTTCCTTGGCGAAGTCCTTAAAGAGCACCGACTTTTGGGCTAGTTGGTTACGCATAGCAGATCACGGTCATGCGCGCACAAACGAGGACAGAGTGAAGAGTAACCAACCCAAGCGCTTACTTCGTACTAATCGCGTATTTACAAAATTGCATCATACGAATAATTTCCTTCATGACGTCACAAGTACGTCACGAAGCTGCGTGCAGAGAATATCCCTATAAAGACGTGCTTGGGATCGAGACGGCTATAAACACGGCTTTACAGGGATCTTCTCTACACGTGGCTTCGTGATCCATCGAAGCCATCCGGTGGTATTCATGATCTACGCTCCTACCTCACCGTCGTTGACCACAGCACAGAATGTATTTGGCAGCGAATGCTGAGGAACCATCGGGGCAGCCAGCCTAAGCGGCCAAATACGCAGAAGTGTGAAGTGAAGACTATCAGTGAAGTTCGTCTACCGGAGAATGTGGAGCACATCGTCAGTCTAGGACCCAAGTTCGGACAGTCTTGGACCCAAGTTCGCCGCCGAGCCAAAGTTGAGTGCCCCGCAACAGCTGTCGCTAGTTCCACTTGTTTCGTGGCATGCAGACAGCAGTGAAGCTGAAGGATGTATTTCGGAAGGAATCGATGCGTTGAATCGAAGTAGAATTACAGCGCCATGTATATATTTAAGCCGTACCGCTTCAACTTTGCGTAAATATGACCTGCGCCTTCTCCCTCCTGATAAAGAAGGAGGGTGTGTGGTTTTGAGACGGAACCAATTTTGTAAAAATGACTTAGATGGAATTTGAGCTGTCATGCGTGGATCACAAGATGTTTCGATGAAAAAACTGCAGTCCGCAGGGAAAAAAACCCTTTGCCAAAAGCTTAACCTTACTAAGTTGGCGGAAAACATTGGGAATAGCAATGCTTCTTTCTTGAAAGTCATGTTCGCCGTGAAAACCCATAAAGTGGAATGCCCCCTAAGGGTGATCGTCTCCGAGAATGGCACGTGGCAGAAATCGGTTGCACTCTTTCTACAAAAGAAGCTAAATCTTCTAAAAACTGATTATCCCTTCAAAATCTAAAATTCTGAAAAGGTGCTAGGTTTTTTGGAAAATAATCTTGATAAAAGTTTTCTGGCCTTCTTGTTGGACATAAAGGATTAATAGTGCTCCTTGCCCCAAGAAAAACTCCTCCTTTACGTAGAAGAGTGTATAAATTGCTGTTGCTCCGTAGCATTCCAGAATGCTGCAGACATTCCCATAGAAGGTATCCTTGAATTGCTAAGCTTTTATATGAAGAGTACTTGCATTGAATGGAATGACCAGATCTTCATTCAAATGGAGGGTTTCAGTTTAGGCTTATGCATAGCTCCTGTTCTTAGGGACACTTTATAACCCATTGTGATAGTCTAATTTTTCGCCACCTGAAAGATTTTCATAATGCGAATGTGGTTAGATATGTGTACGATTTTTTAAATTTTAATGCAAGGAAGCGAAGATGGTGTTCCAGCCTGTCAAGCTCATATTTGCTTAGCGGACTGCGCTTCCTGCCACTCGTGGCCTGATATTCGCCTCGTTTCGTGGCGTGTAAAAATACAATGGCAATCTGCAGCTTTTACATACAGCTTGTTTGTGTAGCCGTCACAATAGCACATGTATTTCTTATTGCTTGAAAAAAAAAAAAGGATATCCAGCATGCGTAATGTACGGAAGACATTGGAGCCTCGCTGGGAGTGATGATTCCAGCCGATGTAAATCAACTCGTAGATCTTTTTCGCGAATTTCGCATTCGTTTAATATTAACGAATGAAATTCCAGAAGATGTTGTTTTACGGTTTTTTTATTTGAAGCTAGAACTTTCTAACAATCATGTGTGCTGGGAGCACCATCCAAGTGCATATAAACAGCTGTTACATTATCATTCATCCCATTCGAAACTTCTTAAAAGAGCAATAGCTGGACATTGCTTATACAAGGCCCCGATTAAATATTATTTCATTCCATGGCAAGAAGTTTCGAAAGACAAGTGACACGACTTTTGTCAGCAAGGTATGCTGACAGTGTTCTAGTATATATAGCTGAGGAGAAGTTAAAATAAGAAACAATAAATTAAGGATACTATCAAGAAGGAAATAGATTCCACACTGTAGTAGTTCCGTAGATGCACAATACCTCGCACCGCCTAATAAAGATAGGAAATCGTAGTAATATCAGACTAGTACTTTCCGCCCCTGAGAAGCTTGGTAAGCTTTACCAAATGACTAATCCTTTCCAGAAAAAGAAAGAGCCTTGCACTGTCAAACATCACGATTCTTTTGTAACGTGTGGGTCTGGCGTGGTCTATGAAGTTTCCTTACCGTGTTGTTCCAGCTATATTGGCCATACTGGAAGGTGTCTGAATGAAAGACTTCTAGAACACAGGCGGAAGGTGGCGAATTACCCCGATGGGAATTTTGCTGTGCATTGTCATGAGTGTGGAATAAAGAACAAGAAGCCGTGTAAACCCTTGTTCAACATACGTAAGGTAGTAGCCAAATATAGGAACCAGGATGATGGGAGATAATTGAAGCAGATCGCATTAGAAAGGCAGGTGGATCGTGTGTCAACGCACCTTCAGTTTTTCTGTCGTCCAAGGAAACCAAGTGAAGAACGGTAAAAAGAAAGACACCGACCACTGAAAGAATACGAGAATACATGTGGCTACCCATGATCGTTTGTAAACTCGGTAGAACGCCATTTGTCTCAGCCCCCAAGGCCTGACTGTGTGCTCCCAAGAAAACGCGCCCCCATACTATATGTGCCCGGTGTGAGCGAGGGCTTAGGCTGCGTTATACGCGGCTATGACGTTCAGGTAGCTCACCTGCCATCCTCGCCTCCCCCCCCCCCCCCCCGCAACAAAAGAAGATTATGCCATTGGCTGGTAAACTTGAAGGACAAGCTTCCGAAGACAAAGTTCCCTGGCATCGTCTACGGGATTCTATGTGAAGGCTGCAACTGCGTATATATAGGCGAGGCAGGCGATTTCGAACAGCGGTTGAAGCAGCATGTCAACGATGTCAAAAAGCAAAAAGTCGCATCAAACGCCTTGGCAGAACATGCAGGTATCTTGGGCCACAGTATTGATTGGGATAACGCCAAGGTATTAGAAAGAGAAAGAAATTTGACTTCGAGACACCAGTTGGAATTCCTCCTAATCCAAAATACACTCTGTGAAGGTTGTTGACCAGCGAAGCCGTGCATGTGGGTGCCTTAGTTGCGAACTGTCCATTGCCGGGCGGCAAACGCCGTATGCACATAAATGGAAGTCGAGGCGCGAGTAGTCGCTCCTCCGCGATGTTCAGCATCGGAAGATGATGAGGCACCGGGAGGGAGGGGGGGGGGGGAGTTTACATACCCATATATAGCTGCAGAACGTGCCACGACCCCTCTAACGATTCCCTGCACGAAGAACAGACACGTACCTCACCGCATTCCGAGCGCACACACTGGTTCACCATACCCAAGGAGATCGTGCGTTGGTCAATGTCCCGCAGTGGAGCAATGGTTGTGTGGTCACTCGGAAACTACAAGCGGTCACACAAAACACTAGGCCACACAAAATTAGTTCCCCACGAACTCCCGCTCTGAAACCTGGCGGTTGCTCCGCAGAGACGTTCCAAGTTTCTGGGATCCGGGCAACAAAGTTTGCATTTCTTTCCGCTTTCCAGTCCTGGCTGGCAGCACGCTTACGGGGCCGCCACCAGCGGAGAGCGGAAGGGAGGAGATACGCAAGCGCTTTTCACGCCGACAGAGGGAGGGTGGTGCGAACGTAGGCATGGCCGACGTGGGTCAAATGTAGTCTCCGTTCCATCAGCTTAATATCAACGGGTTGTATTTGAACCTAATATATTGAAGTTATTTATGCAAGTTGGAGAAGTACTTGAAGCCTGTTCCATCTCCGCCCCGGGTCGGCTCACGGGGGAGAAATTGTCGACCTACTCGGTTCGATAGACTCACGCAGTTTTTTTCCAGAACCTAGCCATATACAGCTTCGCAGTCAACGACAACGTGCTCAAGATTACGCCCCTGCAAAAAATTTACACCAGCAGCAAAGTAGAATACATTTGCTTACTGCTGTATTAGCTGTTGTCTGTCTCTGTAATCACGGACCAGCACATGCTCTGCTGGCTTTCCTCACACAAGGATCCTACCGGCCGGCTTAATCGCGGGGCTCTGCAGCTGCAAGAATATTTTTATGCAGTAGTGTACAAGTCGGGCCGATTACATGAAGACGCAGACTGTTTATCACGCTATCCAGTGGACGAACCACTCGCAGACCCTGATCCCGAAACCGAAGCTTGCGTTTTCTCCGTTCCTCAGCTGCTACACATGCACATTGCGTGTTTCTTGTGGCCGATGCACGCGGGCACCCCGACGAAGACGACGAACCGTCTCTGGCTCTTGAGCTGCTTGCTGAACTGGCCAGCGCTGCAGTTAACCCTTGTAAATGTAATTTGTATATAGTCTCTTCTTCCTTCTTCTGAATACCTTCTTCCGCAAGCGGGATAGCCGAAAATGGACGTGGAGGAGCCCGAACGGCGAGAGTAGAAATGAAATAGACTTCATACTCTGCGCTAACCCTGGCATCATACAAGATGTGGACGTGCTCAGCAAGGTGCGCTGCAGTGACCATAGGATGGTAAGAACTCGAATTAGCCTAGACCTTAGGAGGGAACGGAAGAAACTGGTACATAAGAAGCCAATCAATGAGTTAGCAGTAAGAGGGAAACTAGAGGAATTCCGGATCAAGCTACAGAACAGGTATTCGGCTTTAACCCAGGAAGAGGACCATAGCGTTGAAGCAATGAACGACAATCTTATGGGCATCATTAAGGAGTGCGCAATAGAAGTCGATGGTAACGCCGTTAAACAGGAAACCAGTAAGCTATCGCAGGAGACGAAAGATCTGATCGAGAAACGCCAATGTATGAAAGCCTCTAACCCTACAGATAGAATAGAGCTGGCAGAACTTTCTAAGTTAATTAACAAGCGTAAGACAGCGGACATAAGGAACTATAATATGGATAGAATTGAACAGGCTCTCAGGAACGGAGGAAGCCTAAAAGCAGTGAAGAAGAAACTAGGAATAGGCAAGAATCAGATGTGTGCGTTAAGAGACAAAGCCGGCAATATCGTTACTAATATGGATGAGATAGTTCAAGTGGCTGAAGAGTTTTATAGAGATTTATACAGTACCAGTAACACCCACGACGATAAGGTGAGAGAGAATAGGCTAGAGGAACTTGAAATCCCACAAGTAACACCGCAAGAGGTAAAGAACGCCTTGGGAGCTATGGAAAGGGGGAAGGCATCTGGGGAGGATCTGGTAACAGCAGATTTGTTGAAGGATGGTGGGAACACTGTCCTAGAAAGACTGGCCGCCCTATATACACAATGCCTCATGACCTCAAACGTACCGGAATCTTGGAAGAACGCTAACATAATCCTAATCCATAAGAAAGGGGGCACCAAAGACTTGAAAAATTATAGACCGATCAGCTTACTGTCCGTTGCCTACAAAGTATTTACTAAGGTAATCGCAAATAGAATCAGGAATAGCTTAGACTTCTTTCAACCAAAGAACCAGGCAGGATTCCGTAAAGGCTACTCAACAATAGACCATATTCACACTATCAATCAGGTGATAGAGAAATGTGCGGAATATAACCAACTCTTATATATAGCCTTCATTGATTACGAGAAAGCATTTGATTCAGTCGAAACCTCAGCAGTCATGAAGGCACTACGGAATCAGGGTGTAGATGAGGCATATGTAAAGATACTGGAAGATATCTATAGCGGCTCCACAGCCACCGTAATCCTCCACAAAGAAAGCAACAAAATCCCAATAAAGAAAGGCGTCAGGCAGGTAGATACGATCTTTTCTATGCTATTTAAAGCGTGTTTACAAGAGGCATTCAGAGACCCTAATTGGGAAGAATTGGGGATAAGAGTTAATGGAGAATAGCTTAGTAACTTGCGATTCGCTGATATTGCCTTGCTTAGTAACTCAGGGGACCAGCTGCAATGCATGCTCACTGACCTGGAGAGGCAAAGCCGAAGGGTGGGTCTAAAAATTAATTTGCAGAAAACTAAAGTAATGTTTAACAGTCTCGCAAGAGAACAGCAGTTTACGATAGGTAGTGAGGCACTGGAAGTGGCAAGGGAATACATCTACTTAGGACAGGTAGTGACTGAGCATCCGGATCATGAGACTGAAATAATCAGAAGAATTAGAATTTCCCCCCCCCGCCCTACCCAGGGAGGGGGGGACGGTGCCCCCCCCTCCCCGTCCACACCACCACTCCTCAGACACATTCCTAAAGCGCCGATAAATAAGTCTATTCGGCAGTCAACATTTTGATGCCTTTTACACCGAGAGCTGTGTATGAGTGACCTTACATCGTTTTTTCGTCATCCGTCAAGAGAAAAAATCATCATATGGGCCGATCTTGGTGATAGTACAGAAATGGTCCAATCTCAATGACACATACCCCTGTGGGCTCGAGAACCTGTAACGCGCCCTTCGAAATCTTCGGGATGGGCCCACGTATGGGGAGTGCTTAACGCATGCTTCACCTCCGCCGTGGGTCGGCCCGCCATTGCACTACCGTCGGGCCAACCCACGGCGAAGGTGAAGCATGTATTAAGCCCTCTCCATACGTGGGCCGATCCCGAAGATTGTGCAATACTGGGCGCAATCGCGGCGGAGGTGAACCAGGCGTTAAGCACTCCCCATACGTGGGTGAAGTACTTTGCTTTTCGTTTGAGAGCTATGGCTTTCGTCAGCTCTCACTGCCATTCCATCTTCACAGAGTGGAATGGTTGTCAATTTTTGCCCTGCTTTTGGATGGCGGTAGTTATAGGTATCTCCTGGGGCGTGAAGGCCAGTTTTCTCATCGATTCGGTGCTCGTGTGATTAAATCGAAATGAGTTCAGTTGTCACCATCTATTCAACCATCACGCGCATCGCTGTTGCTTTGTTAGTTCACTCTTCTTTGTTCAGACTGATCCAGGGACCAGGAAAGGGACTCGGTTCGTAGTCAGCTGGTCTGTATGCTCGAGGCACGAGTTGCAGCCGGAGAAAACGCCAGTTGCGTCAAACTTTTCCTTTTGCTTCATTATTTCCTCGAGTGACGGCTCGCCGCGACGCTGGCAGATCCTCAGAAACATATACCCGAGATATAGGTTAGATAAGGTGGAAAATGAAATAATGCCAAACAGCGTCCACCATCAGACCCAGCAAAAACCGGTAAAACCGTAAACAATATGATTGTCACACGCTACCTCGTCTGGCTTTTCCCTAATCATACAGCACTTTTCGTGCAAAATTGGCAACTGGAAAGAAGTGTCTGAAAACGTTGAGAAATTATGTGATTTACTAAGCGATAGAGCTAAGGCAACAGCCAAAACAGGACGAAAAAGCGAAAATGAACAAATTTAGGCGTTTGTGAAAATATTTATGTATCAAAATCTCCTTATTTAAAAAGAAAGTAGACCAGAGGCCGCGGGAAGTTGAGAATAAATGCGTGTGTTTTGAATCGCGCTTCTAGTTATCAGTGGAGCCGCCTGACGTAGCCACTTCTCTGCTGTGCTAACGTGAGTGTTTTTCTAGCCTTCCACGGTCGGCGCAGTACGCTTAGAACCGCAGCGTCCTGCGCTCTACGCGGTTGTACAGGACCGGTGACTCCGCATCATTACGCAACTTCCCAAATAGTAACATGGGTTGGTTTTGGCATTTAAATTGGTAGAGCAGTAAACGAGGGATCCAAGAGAACTGTGATTGTTCCGGAAAGATATATATTTCTCTTTAATTTTTCCACGGCTAATTCAAGAAACGCTACTAGAAATCTTTATTTTTTACTTTCGCTCGTTTACTTGTTCTTGGCAGCGTTCTTCCTGTGCTTCTGCCATGCGCGAGTCCATTTGATGTGCTTCCTTGTTTGCCAAGCGAAGGGGTGGTGTATCTCATAGGCGTACCTATGAGGTACACCTTATTACAGTACTCCTTTGCGGATTTACGCGGACTTATGGCGAATGGTGGGCATTATTCACATTTGTACTAGTAAAGCTACATCCCCCCCTCCCCTCATTTGCATAGGATTAGTTACCTTGGGCTGGGCAGCCCCGAAAAAATATCGTGGGTACGTGCCTGGGAACGCCCATGTATTTCAACGCACACTATGTGAATGATTATCTCGAAACTGGCGGTGATTGCTGCAGCCTGTGAGTACTGTTCTGCTAGAGAATAAGTTCTACCGTTTGCTGTTTACTTTGACAAACGTTGCAATTGTTTTCTGCACATATGTTATGTGACTGCCTTTTTTGTTGGGTGCAGTTCTCGCCAAAGAATGAAATAGTTTTGGAGAGTAATAAAAGCACACCATATAGTGTAAATCACACTTGTGCGGCCAGCTGTGGCCTGCGCTGGCGTCCGAAGCAGTGGTAGCTGCTGGATTCCATTCGGTGTCCCAGCTCTGACATAAGCCAAGCTCTTCAATAAAAAAAAAATTGTGGGAGCCCTTAAGCAATTATTATGATGTGTATATGCAAGAGCATTACTCATCGCTGAGTATGTCCTTGAGTTATGCCGCTGCGTTCAGCGATGCGGCGAAATGTTGGGGAGTTCAGCGCTGCTGCGTTGTGTTTCCGTGTGTAGTGTTCCTGCTTAGGAGATCGCAACAAGTAAAGACGACAAAACGGCCATATTGCGATTTCTCAGCTGAGTTTTATTTCCGGAGTTATCATTAAAGTAGTGTTGCACTCACATTGCGTTGGGTGTTCTTTCTTGATGACGCGACGTTGTCGACCGATTATAGTACCTTTGCGAGCGGCACCATGCGTTGACAACACCTTTATTTATTGGATTCATTGGGTTTTCTCCATTCGTTGATTTGTTGGTTTCTCCACCTCCTACTATGGGAGGACGTCATAGTCTACGAATAAATGCGTTGCATATTATTCGTCGCCATTCCCCTTGGGCTCCGGCGAAGGCTTCTGTGGGCCCCCGACAGCGCGAATGGCAGAGCGAGCGGCTGCAGTTCGACGCGTGCTCGCTCAACACCTCCTAGATAGCATCAGGCCAGTGCGCTCCGATCCATGATCGCATACTACCTTGCCCGAGTGCGATAAAGCCCAATGCGGACGCTTCCCAGTATGCCGAGGTGATTTTGGCGTCACCGCTTTCGTCACGCACGGCTTAAGCCCGGCGTGACGGGCTCTACATTCCCAAATGGCCATGGAAATTTCGGCTCAAGTAGCATGATGTGATGAAGCAGAGCGCACAGGCCTGCTATCTAGGACCAGGCAGAACCCAACCGCATGCACAGGCTCGAATATTTTCATCACTGTTGTATGTTGCAGGGGTGTCGCAATGCAGCGGTGCGCAGTGGTTAGCGCGACCGGCTACGAAGTGGTAGCAGTGGAAATGAGGCAGAGGATCGAATCCTCACCGCGTTCACTTTCTGATGCGAAAGCGTGAAATGGCCTAGTGAGCCAAAAAGCCAGTGGCGTCTGTAGCAGCGAAACGGTGCTTAAATTCTCATTGGCGGCGCCGCCAGGTCACGCTGGCTTGCGCTTCTCTTGGGGCTCGACTGAGCAGAGCGGGCTAAACGAAATACCTGCTGTTTCGCTAGCGCGCCAGGCGTTGTGTGAGGGGAGAGGGCATCGAAGCGACGCCATTTCACCAACGTACTTCGAAGGAGCAGATGTGGCGACTCGACACCGCGGGGCGTCGCGTCGATACTCACTTCGTGGCCGCCGCTGCTTCCTCGGTTATGTTGTAGAAGATTGGTGACAGGCGGCGTGTGTCACATCTCAGCAATATCTTCCTTATGAATTCAGGTGTACAGCCAACATGCTTACGCAGAAACTGTACAACAAAAAATCACCCGCACCAATTTAATCGCGAAGCTCGATAACTTACCTCGCAGCAAAACTAAAAAAAAATATTTCCAGCAGTGCAAAACTCAAAGGGCCACTCAGCGGCGTTCGATTGGCCATTGGACGTGCTTAGGTGTCCTCGGATTTGCCGAAATTTTAGTTAGGTGAAGATGACGTAGTTTGTGTGCCCTTCTCCTGCCACTGCTTTCTGATAGCGGTGGGGTCGCACAATGAGCCAAGTAATGTGGTCGCATTAAAAAAAAAAAGAGATTTGGAAAACACGGTGCAAAGTACAATTCCACGATCTACGGTGTCTTATATTTGTATCTTCCACCGTGTTTTTAACTGTCTTTAAATGCGTAAGCATTCTTATGCTACCGAATGAGAACACTCGTCTGCGTGTCTGTCCGTCCACCACCTAAGATGACCGTTTTCAAGAAAGGGCCCACTTTAGCAGGTGAATTGACCTTCGTGTTGCCTCTGTTTTCAACGCGAACCAAGCGACGAGAACACAGCGCACACAAAGCTATCATCACACGGCGCACTCTGTCCCCATCGCAGCTGGGCTCGCGCGGCCGCGCCATACGCAGCCACTGCAGCAGTACGCTTGATCACGGTTGATAATGGTTCACATCGAGAGCAGGCAGCGTGATCGACCAGATCTACGTACGAGCTCTACCAAACGTGACACTGTCTATTTACGTCATGCACTATACAGCACGCATCGGCCAGTGCTCATCTTCCACGAAGCAACGGCATCGTCCAAACATACCATCATTATAACATGAGAGAATGATGAGAGTGATGATGATGGCGACCTCCTATTATGGCTGATACCCACACTGGTGGATTGGCCGAGAATTGTGGGCTGAAACTATTGCCTAATCTTCTGAGGTGTTACATAACTGATTTAAAAGAAGGAGAGAGAACAAACATAAAAAAACACAAATTACGAAAGAACATTTAAAGAGCTATTCGTTTAGTTTATTGTATGTAGCCGCAACCAGCATCAAACACGTCCCTGTGGCTGACCCCTATAACTGACGCACCGAAAGATAGTACTATTTCTGACGAAAACATTAACCCTAATTTAGCAAGCGGAATTTCTAGATATCTTTTTGTTAAGACTTTGTATCGCCGACATAACAAAAAATAGTGATCTAGGGATTCTGTTTCTTGGCAGTATGGACACAGAGGCAATTGTAGTGGCTGCACGTCTACCGATAACCTACACGTGCGCTACTGCGACACGCCCCTTTGATAAGAGCTTATATACCGCGGCGCCGAGCGTAACCGGCGCACTTCTTCCCAGCTTATCACAGCCGGCGGCCCAGCTGTGCTGGCGCTCGCCAGTCACCTTGTCAATGGAATGAAGCAATTCCCTTTGCGTACTTTCCCTGCGACCGCCTGGTTCCTGCCTGCCTGGAAGAACACCACATAATGGCGACGAGAATCAACGCATCGGCAACGGTACCCTGCAGCTAAGTTGGCAGTCTCTTCTTCGGAACCGACCATACTGCGAAATGGCCTCGCAGCTGGGACAGATGGAACCTTTTGACGACTCGACCAGTGACTGGACGTCGTACGACGAGCGACTCTCATCGTACCTAAGGGCAAACAAGGTTCCAGCCGACCTTCAAGTCGACGTTTTCGTGAGTCTCATCGGTCCGAAAACCTACCAACTGTTAAAGTCTTTGACTGCTCCCGATACGCATACATCGATGTCGTTAAGCGAGTTAAGGGAAGTTTATCTCGTTCGGTATTTTTTGGCCTTCCTTATATACGATGGACTAACCCGTCTCGCGGAGATTGGGTTCTCACAAAACGCCGTCACATGCTTTTTATGCGATCCGTTTTTGATATTACTTCTTGAAAGGGAAAATAGGCAATACCGAAGCATAGACGTTATGTACACTTTTGGTTTACCAACGACTGTGTTGGCTCATCGACGTCACACAGAACGCTAACGCGGTCACAGCATACTAGACTTGAAATGCGTGAGAACGATGGCGCAAATGTTATATATATATATATATATATATATGTACTGCAGGTACCTGCAATCCACCCTTGGAAATTTTGTAGACATTCCACGAGAAACAAAGCACCACCATTGAATACACTAGGCAGTTATATTGCCCTATGAATCCTACTTACCCTTTTCGGGCAGCAGTTTATTCTAGCAAAACGAGATGGCGCTTTCGGCGGCGCGCCGCACGTGACCTCAGTAACTACCGCTTCCGCCTTGCTTCTATGCGATCAGCTGTCGAAAATGCAACTGAGTTTTCGCTAACGCACTGTGCTCCAATGATGATAGATTGAATCATGTGGACTGCGGACGTGTGCAATAGTTGGCTGCAAAAAATAGCGACTCTCATAATAAGGAATGCAATTAATCTATGGGGCCAAGTTCGCGGAGCGCTGCTGCAACGATCGGTACGGGTTACCGGCACTTGCAGATGTATGGCCTTCCTCGAGGATACAGAAATTTGCTCATCCGCCAGCGTTGTATCGCCAACGTTCAAAAAAAAAAAAGAAAAACTGCTTCAGCCCTAGAAAGTCGGCAAGAGTGAGTACCGCTCGTTAAACAATGACAAAGGGAATAGCGCCGCTGCCAGTCACAGTAAGTTTCGCGTACAGTATCAACACACATCTACCTCAACTGGTAGGGAATCTTACGCGCACTCTATGGACAACATGTCAATGAGTGAGCGGGCGCACACTTGAATGTATGCGCACCATATACGCACAATAAATGACGGACTACACCGATAGCGCACGAATGGTCGCAGCTGAATGTTTCGTGACGGTCCACAAGAGTAAGCGAGTTACTAGCGATAATGCATCTTTTCTAAAAGGAATTGCAAGATACAAAGCAGCTACGCTTGAAGCCTTTCGTGCAGCAAGAACAAATATATCGGAAGTAAGCACACCCGCCAACGATAAGGCAGAAAATAGTCAAGGTTGCGATCGGCCGTTCACCCCGCGACACCCCTCGGTCACGGCTCGCACGATCATGGTGAAAGGGCCGACGGCCTCGTCAAAATGGTTCTCGACACGGATGAATTATGACCAGCGCGGGAATACCTCGTACATGAGAGGTTTCAGTAATTATCAATGATACGGCTGTCAGCAGAACAAACTGGCGTGTCCAAGCCAGAGACGCGCTCAGTGCGATGATCCGGCCATCACCTCTCAGAGTACGGTCGGCGTCGGCGAAAAGGGCAGCCTAGCTCCGGATTGGTGGGACCTGATGTCAGCTGCCTCCTGAAACTGGATTGGTGGGACCTGATGTCATCGGCCTCCTGACACCGAATTAGGGGAAGTGACTAAACAATGATCACGCAAGGCGTAAAAGGAGCTACGGACGGCGGGAGTGACCGCGACTACAACTTCATCATCATGACTTTTCTGTATTTTTTGGCATTATCTTGTACCTATGTAAATGGCTACGTGTTTGTCCAACGTCCTGAATATCGGACCCAGCCTCCCGTTCACTTACCCCTCCACGAGGAAAGAGGATCCCACATCTTCGAACCGCCACTCGCAACGTGATGACCGCCCCGAGTGACAACGCAAGTGACCGCCCCGAGGAAGAAAGAAATGTGACAAGCCGCGGCTTCAAAATATTTGCCAAATAAAGAACGCAGACGAAAACACGGTAATCCTGATTCAATTCATGAGCGGAAAGTTTGGATAGCTTGGAATACAGATTTAGCCTCGCTTTCAGAACAAACATGATATAGGATGCTCGCGCCGTTCGGACATAGGTTAATCAACTTCAAGCGCGTTTGCATGTTCTCTGAAGCTGTGGCCAAAGCTTCGTTTCATCCACCAAGTAACCGTCTACGATATCTCCCAAAAGAGAGGTTTGTTAAGCTGCACCAGTGCCATACACACCCAATGTAAGAGCGGAGGCAACGGGGGCAGTTGAGGCAAGCAACGGACGCGTCACTACGTGATTAATCATGGTAGCGCGGACGGGATTGCCGCGAACAGGGTTACTATTGTAATACATTAGGCTGTTCTGCAATGTTTACTTACTTACCTGCCGCGGTTGCACAGTGGCTATGGTGTTAGGCTGCTGAGCACGAGGTCGCGGGATCGAATCCCGGCCACGGCGGCCGCATTTCGATGGGAGCGAAATGCGAAAACACCCGTGTACTTAGATTTAGGTGCACGTTAAAGAACCCCAGGTGGTCAACATTTCTGGAGTCCTCCACTACGGCATGCCTCATAATCAGAAAGTGGTTTTGGCACGTAAAACCCGATAATTTACTGTTTAATTACTTGAAATCCCTATAAAATACGCACTATAATGCCAACTGGCGAAAAGAAGCAATACTTATTCTTCCTTTCTTGTACCGCTAAAAGAGATAGAAAGAAGGAAAGACAGGGAGGTGAACCAGACACGCGCCTCCTCTACTACCCCAATTGGAGAAGAGGGAGTGAAGAATTAAACTGCACAAAAGAATGTGCCTTATTTAAGCATGCTCAGGGGAGGGGGTGGGCATGGCCCACCATGTGTGGAGGCCTATGTGCATAGTGCCACAACGTCCCGCGAAACGTTGTCAACCTCTGACTCTACCAGGTCACCCAACCCCACACCTGCGTAAGTATACATTGGCGGTATAACGTAAAACTATTCCCAACTTTTCTATTCCAATTCTGCAATCAGCCCTCCGCGATTGGTGAAAAACCTTTTTGGACCACCCCCGCTTCACCTGTCTCACGCGACGTCACCAAGTTCGCGATAGCTCCCCATCTGATATGACGTGTACACACTGATTATGCATGATTTGACCGAACAAAAGAAAAATAGTTATTTCTGATTCGACGCCTTTTCGCCATTAGTCCTCGGCCATTGGTCAAAAGATTTCGGGCTGCACCCACTTTACCTGCCTGTCACGTAACGTCACAAAACCGCAAAAACTCACTGTGTCAAAGTGACGTGTATGCGTTAAAGGTGCATTAATATGCCGAACAAAACTGAATTTTCTTCTGGACAGCCACAGGCTGGCCCCGTTCCGAAAGGAATAAGAGATGGCTGCCGCCGATCGTTCATGCACTGGATACTCGCACCTGCTGGAGAGCATTGGTTTATTTGCGTGTATCAGATGTTTTTACGTGAACGTGTAACGTTTTCGAGCCCTTTGGGCACCTTTACGACCTCCTTCTTCCAACTTTTATTTGCTGAGGATCCGTTTTAGCGTCATTCTTAAGCTTCCGTTGCATGCCGTCGCGATTGTCGACGAGCCACCGCAAGCTAAGTAAGGGAAAGCGGACCAATCGAAGTCGCCGGCACTGCCCTCTTCATCCGGTTATCAATTTTCATTGCACTGGCTCGGCCCCATCGAATCCCTCTCCATTTGAGCGTGCTCCTCGCCTCTTGTCAGCCAATTAGATTAGACAAGCCGCTCATTGTAGGCAATGTTATTCGTTTTTCAAGCGTAGAAAAGGGACCTCCTATGAACGAGGAGAGCGTTTGATTGGTCTGTCCAGGCTTGCCTCGGCGGTTACGAAAAGTTGACGCCAGGAGATTGGAATCAAAACATATCGGAATAGTTTTACGTTATAGGGCACCATGTGGCATTAACTCTGGCATCACCAACGCCAACAGCAGGAAACAGTATGAATGCGGCAGTATGTTTAACTATATGAAACTATCGTCATCAGCCTATTTCAAGTTCACTGCAGGACAAGGGTCTCTGCCAGGCATCTCGAATTATTTCTGCCGTGCGTCAACCCAAGTGACCTCGTGCCTGCAATACCCCTTAACTTATATGTCATTCTAATCTTATGCTCCCCTCCCCAAGTGTAGGGTAGCAAACTGGACTCAGTCTGGTTAACCTCCCTGCCTTTCTGTCTTCCCTTCTCTCTCTCTATCTCTCTAATCTTATGCTGCCCTCAATTGCATTTCTCATTCCTTGGCAACTATTCGGTTAAACCACTGAACAGGTCACCACTTATATCTTCCGTACATATCGTGCCACCTGCCCGACTCCATTTGTCCTCATCTCACGTGGAACATCATCTACTGACATCGATCTAAAATCCACATAGCTCTTTTTTATGTCAGCCTTACAGCTGCCATTGCCTGTTCTACTAATCGTGCAAGCCCTCGGCTTCCTTTGTCATCCTGCTAGTCTATAACAGGTAATTCTTGGTACAATACAGTGATATTTGGTTTCATGAGCTATCGGAAAGCTTTCATTCAAGGCTTGAAAGCGTCATATAAATGTACCCCCACACTTATTTAGGTGGATTTATTCTATTTAGTTCTACATTATAACTTCTCACTTGCAAAATATTGTCCACCTTAAACTAAAGGCTGCCCAATTCACAGCTTTTGCGCATAAATATAAATGACTTGCTGCAGCAGTTAACGATGTGGTTTTTGGCATCGTATCACGCAGGTGACAAAAATGATAGCACATGCCTCTTCATTTGCATCTAACCAATTCGTGGAAGTCGCACAATAGTACAAGCACACACTTTTGTACGCCTTAAAGGGGCCCTGAAACACTTCTCAAACTAATCATAGAATGACCTCATTATTAAAGGACGTAAACTTGCGGAAGGTTTGTCCCACGAGGTGGACGCTAAGGTCCACTTCTCTGAAATAAATTGTTGATAATTATAGCCATATGATCTCGTTTCTTGATGGCCTAGCAACAGAAGAACGGAACGCCGCCGGAGCCAAAGCCAGTATATTGTTGAAACCGCAGTCAAAATTCAAGCCATACTTCATCCTCAAGGTCCTGACACTCGTGTTTTCGCGATTAGAAGGAGTGAGCACCGCATTGTAGAAAGTAGCGCTGAGATTTGATCAACCAGAGAAAATGGTCAAGGCCGTAATCAGGGAGAGTATTGGCGGTGTTAGATACGGGACCGTTTCCTGAGCCTACTTCGAGTTCCTCAGAGCTCATCGAATCGCACCACAGCTAATTGAGGAGCGCAGAAACACGGATGCCACATTCCTGAGGCACGGCACGTGCAAAAAAGTTGGCGGACCCCACTTCGTGTGCAGCGGTGGAGCTATTCACTGCTTGGCTCTTCCCAAAAGGGAAGGGAAGGGCCTCTTCCGTCCTGGCACTGTTGCGGGTTAAGTGGGTCCCGAAGAAAGACGGCTGTAATGCGCCGTGACAACCTGGCGGCGTCGCCCCCTACCCTCTATGCTGACGGTGCATTGCAAGTCAGCAAGGCAAGACCGCAGGGAGAAGAAAGCCCTCGGACAAACACCCGAGCAGCGACTCTCTTCGCCGGGTGTGACTCTATCGCACGGGCGCCTACCATTGGCCGAAAATGGCCTCACCTGAGCGGGCTCTCCCACTGGCCGAACGTGACGTGTCTTTGAGGCACCGAAGGGCTTAAAAAACGCAGACCGGAAGCATTCCTAGAGCATTCCTTGATTCATCTCTCTCGAAATTCTTGCGACGGGCCGCAGCATCCGAGTTGCTGCCGGCTCGTAATGACTTTAAGACTGTTAATTGACTCTCGCTGTAAATAATGTAAATAAACCTCCCAAGTTTTCATCTCGAAGTCCTCGTCAACTCCTACAACTGGTTGCTAGCGGTGGGATCGCCTCCAAATGCAACAACTGGTGGCAGCGCTACGGATCAACCTTCGGCGAGAGAAATCCTGAGGAACCCGGAACAGCGAAAAAGAGCCTTCGTCCAAAGGAGTCGCGAGGAACCGGGAAGAGCGAAGAAGAGAGAGCCTTCGTCGAAAGAGGTCCTAAGAAACTGGGAGTAGCGAAGAAGAGCGAGCCTTCGACCCAGGGAGTCCGGAGGAACCTGGAACAGCGGACCAATGAACCAGATGGCAGGGTGCTGCAACCGTAAGTGACCGCGTGTTTTCTTTCCTTTTGATTCGCCAGACTCAAATGTTGTGCGTTAATTTTGATAGTTCTGGGAATCGGGAATTTGTTGCATTGTGTGTTTGCACAAATTAATTAAGGCAGACAGTTCTAACCACCAGTGGGGGCTGCTGCCATGGATATTAGAAGGTTGACGAGGTTAGACTTGTTGGTGTGCGACGATTTGGGAGTTGAGGCGGACGAACAGATGAAAACGCCAGCTATCATAAAGGCGATTCAAGATAGTGGGAATGATGATAAAAGCATTGAGCTTACTCGGGAAGTGATACAAGAACCACGGGAGCGCGAGCGTCGGGAACGTAAGCGTGAGAGTCACGAACGTGAGCAAAATCACGAGAAAGACATAGCAGCATTGGAAAAACAGATACAATACTTTCAGCAGTTAAAGGTACAAAGGCAACGCCTGTCTGAAAATTCTGTAGGCAGTACAGAGCAAAAGAATGAGAATGTATCTAGCAGATTTTCGCCAAAAGCCGACGAAAAAAGTATTGCCTGTGAGATTGGCTGCACATTGATAGGTGAAGGGAAAAGGCTAGCTGCTAACGATGCCTTAGTGGCAACAGAGGCCGTTAAAGGCCGTAGTGACAGCGACGAGGTGCTGTGCCAACAAATGACTGTAGAGACAGCTAGGCCAGCTGCGAACAAATTGGCACAGTTACCGCGCGTGTGCGTCGCTTGTAATGTTAGCGAGGTTGCTAGCGACGAAAAGGGTACTGCTGACCCGACAAACGCGAGCACCCATGTCAGGTCAGATCTGCGTGCCGAAGTGAAGTGCCAGCTGGACGATGCAGTTGAGGGTAGTTCTCACGATTGCGAGCTACGTAGTTCAAGAGAAGACAACTGCATTGTTCAGGGATCGGTGCAGCTCTCCGCCAGTCTAGATAGCCTAGATAGGGATGATTCAGTTATTAATCATTCGGACTGTGTGCGTGAGACAGCGATCGATACCGACGGGCTGTGTGTCGATGCACAGCGTGAGCTGGGCAATGCAGTAGAGGGCAGTTCGCAAGAGTGCGAGTTGTCTAACTCGAGTAAAGCCTACTGCATTGTTCAAGAGTCGGTTGAGCTGTCCGCCAGTCGAGGCAGAGAGAATGTTAATTTAAATGAAAATCAATCAGACTGTGCCGGTAAGAGACCGATCCGGGCCGATGAGAGGTGTAACGGCCAGCACGAGACGCCAGAAGGTGACATGCAAGAGAATTCAAAGAGAAAGCGCCGCAGAATAAAGCGCCGTGAAGATCGGAATGCGGTGGCTAATGTAGCGAAGCCAAAGACGGCGACAGGCGCGAAAAGGCAGGGCGCGGAGAAAGGAAAGGTGCGGTCGTCACTGACGATATTGACGCATCCAAAACGTTCGAGCCACCGGTCAAAGGGGGACCGCGAAGCATGTTCTGCACGGACGCCGACAAAGGGCATGGGGCAGTTAAATTCCTCGTCGTTCCGTCGTTCTCTTCCAAGCTCAGCGTGCACTACGAAGAAGCGCAAGGTGGAAAGACGAGACCAGGTGGGGAGTAGCGACGCGGTCAATCGAGTTCGTGTTGAAAGCGGGGCGCCAGGACGCAAATCGGCAGGAGACTGTAACGTCTTGGGGGAGCTGATAGTGAGTCAGCCCTTTTGTTGTTCCTCGGTAGCCAGAATAGCTTTCCAACCGCGACCACCTCGGGTACGGCTCAAAGTATGAGTCAGATGTAAACATTTGAAACGGGAGGCCAAGAGAGCTTCCGTAGAAGTAAAAAGTGTTGTTTTGTTTTATTTTTGGGCACTCGGATAATTTTCGCGATTTAAGTTTCTTTCAATATGTAAGGTGTGAGCTCTGTTTATGTTTTGTTTGAGAAGCTCGAGATTTGAAAGACGCGTTTTTTGTAAACATGCAGTATCGCGAGGTGTTAATTAATAAGTAGGTAGGCTTTCTTTTTCTTGTGTGTGAGTAACCTGAATGTCAAAGTTATTGGTGAGAGGCCTATCTTAGCGCGCGTGTGTTTTAGTTAACCTTTTTTTTTATAAGCGTTTTTTTATTTTCTAAGGTTAACCGCGTAGTTTTCAGTGAGTCCATGATTTGCACTGAGAAGGGTTCTTAGTTCCATTGGCGCGTGTCCTGTGTGGACGGACGGAAGCGGATTTTTGACTGGGTTGCTCGTGTGTGTTGAGGGCAGCCGTATTCTGACTTCTTCAGTGAGCGTGCGTGGAACGAGTTATTAGCGGACGCATTTTTTTTAAAAAGGTATTGCGCAGTGCGTAAGTTACGCAAATTAAGTTCTGGTTTAAGGTACATGTCCTGTATGGACTAGAGAAAGACACGTGAGTAGGCGTAATGAAAAGGTTGCCTACAACGCAAGTACGCGTTCTGTTTAGTGACCACAAGGCTAGCGCGCTTGTGATTACGCACTTGTGAGGTTGACCAGACTGTTATGTGGCACCAATACGTGCGATAAGTACGCCACTGCGATAGGTTGAAAACATGCTGTTCGTGTAGTTAGGCCACTTAAGTTATGTTCGGCTGTTTTCACTGTTTCTTTGGAACGGCAACGACTCATTGTTTTGCTACAGCAATAGCACTCTGGTCTTGTCGGCATTCGGGGAGAAATGGATAGTGGTTTGGAAAGGTGGTTGGAACTACTTAGTCAAAATTGGGGAAATAGAAGATCAGGGCTCATTTTGACTCAGTAATAGCCTGGCGAGTCAGGGGTGAAGAGCCTGCGCTTACACGTGGTGCAGTGCTGTGTTGTTTTGTTTGTTTGACGTATGTTCTCCAGGGCCCAGGATACCGAAGTTCGTCAAACGTGGCTCCACACCAGTACCCTGCAGGTTCTTTCATCGTTCCTCATGGCCAGCGAATTGAGTTCACCTGCCATTCAGAACTTCTGGGGTGAGGACGAGCTGTTAGATACGGGACCGTTTCCGGAGCCTACTTCGAGTTCCCCAGACCTCATCGAATCGCACCACAGCTAATTCAGGAGCGCAGAAACACGGATGCCACATTCCTGAGGCACGGCACGTGCAAACAAGTTGGCGGACCCCACTTCGTGTGCAGCCGGTGGAGCTATTCACTGCTTGGTTCTTCCCGAACGTGAAGGGTAGGGACTCTTCCGTCCTGGCACTGTTGCGGGTAAAGTGGGTCCCGAAGAAAGACGGCTGTAATGCGCCGTGACAACCTGGCGGCGTCGCCCCCTACCCTCTATGCTGATGGCGCATTGTGTTGTGCCATTACCACCAGCCCGGATTCCGAATCTACAAGATGCAGAATTTATCCTGCGAACGTCCTTTGGATAAACCCAGGGCTGCGCTCAAAGGCACAGCGCCCTAATTCTCCCTGCACAAGTCAAGATGCTGATCCGTCGAGCAGCGGAGTCCTGAGGAGAAGCATCAGCGAGCGACATGTCCAAACGTGCAACAAAGTACGAGACAGCCCGACGCCGTATTTCCTTTTGCCTGGAAGTCACCGCACGCGGCAACTTTGAACCGGGTGGCCAGCGCGGTCACTGGTTGGACCTCTCGGACGACCGTCGAGTGCTGGCTCTGTATTGGGCCGTTTGAGTGACAATGGTTTCTCGGGGCATTATAAGCCCCGACGATGCCGCCTGGAAAACCGCATCCACCGACCCACCGGAAGCTCTGTGCCGCTCTCGAGTGGAGTGAGATATGTCACGCGTTGCAGTCTCGCCAGACGTCGCCGTGCGGGAACAGTCGCGTTTGCTGTGAGCTCTCGGCCCCAGTGCCGATCCGATCCTGTCCTGTATAATGACCTGTATATAGTGTATATTTGTTATACAATTGTTATTCTCACCGACGCCTGAATCGGAGTCTTCGCTACCAACGCTCCGTCACGAAACGGGTGACGAGCGCTACGGGACCACCTCAAAGTCGTAATAGTGGTGGCAGCGGTGCAAAGTCGTAACAGTGGTGGCAGCGGTGGGATGTCGTAACAGTGGATGGCAGCTACGGGATTGACCGGCATCGTCTACCTCGGCGCGGTGAGTGCCTGAAGTTTACCTCAAACACCAGACTTTCTCTGACACAGGTTATCGTAGCTTAGGGAAGGATTTGGTGTTGCATTGTGTTAACCTTGTGTGTTTCAAGCCTAGTGAGAGTGTTTTGAAAACCAGGGGATGCTGAGGGGGTAAACAGGGCAGTGTGTGAAATACTTGCGGATGTCTTACTAGTAGCGTTATAGTAGCGTACGGCAGGTATATTCAAAAAGGGTAAACAGCAGGAGGACAGTGTGAACGATGGAGAAGTACAAGGTCAAGGAACTTCTCCAAATTTGTGAGGAGTTGGGCTTTGAGTTGGGCTCAACCAAAAGAAAGAATGCGATCCTTGAGGTCATGAGGACTGGGGACGTAACGGCTGAGGAAGCCGGAGAGGCCTGGGCGGATATCAATGAACGTCGGGAAAGGGAGGAAAGGAAAGAAAAGGAACGTCGGGCAGTGGCAGGCAAAAAAGCAACGTCGCGAGGAGGAAAGGAAAGAGAAGGAGCGACGTGAGCACGAGCTTAAAATGAAAGAGTTGGAAACCCGAAATAGCTCGCCGGCGCCTAGTCTCACTTCTAACGGTCCAAGAATACGCGATCAATTTCCACCTTTTGTCGTCGGAGAGGATATGGCCAAATACCTCGCGAAATTTGAGCACGTGTGCGAACGGAATAGCATTGAGCAATCCCTCTGGGCACAGAATCTGTTAGCCTTGCTTCCTGGGGAGGCATCAGACGTAATAACTTGCTTATCGAAAGAGGCGTTTGAGAGCTACAGTGATGTGAAGGAAGCGCTACTGCGGAAGTACAAATTGTCGCCCGAAGCTTTCCGGCAGAGGTTCCGGTATGCAAAAAAGGGCAGGGAGTCGAATGTTGACTTCACGTTTCGTCTAAAAGGCGACCTGGTGGATGGGCTGAAGGGCGAAGAGGTTTACGACGACCGCGACAAAATCGTCGAATGCATCGCGTTGGAGCAGTTCTACCGTTGCATTGATGAGGATGTCTGGCTCTTGCTGCAAGATAGGCTAAAGGAGGTTAAGCTAAACAAAGCAGCAGAGTTAGCGGAAGAGTATTACACCCGCCGCAGCTTGCACAGCAAGGCAGTGCGCGTAGAAAAAGCAGATAGGAGCGATGGGTTTTCCGGGAAGCCCGAAAAACGGAAGCCATTAATTTGTTACAATTGCAAAAAGCAAGGGCACATCGCTCCGAACTGCCCAGAGAAAATTGCTTTTGCAAGAAAACAGCGAAACGATACGACGCGTTATTTTGAAAAACGGAAACTGTTAACCTGCTACAATTGCAAAAAGCAAGGGCACATCGCTGCGAACTGCCAAGAGAAAATTGCTTCTGCAACAATACAGGAAACTCACAAAAACATACGACTATTGGAGCCATATGTGCAGGAAATTAAGGTAAACGGTAAGAAGTGCCGTGCACTTCGGGACTCTGCAGCAACTATGGACGTTGTCCACCCGTCTTTCGTCTCCTCGAGTGATTTTACTGGAGAGTGCGCTAGGATACGGCAAGTGGCCGAGGAGGAGGGTGTCTGTTTACCGATCGCTACGGTTATCATTGAAGGAGAGTTTGAGAAACTTAACACAGAAGCCGCTGTGTCTGCCGCCCTCCCGGAGCACTTTCCCTACCTCTTCTCAAATAGCTCGGAGCAGCTACTGAAGGATCAGGGCAAATCATTCTTTGCCGACGTGGCGTACATGGCCCTCACGCGATCCAAAGCGCGCCCGCTGTCGAGGGAACTTGACTTTGCGTCGGTGAGAGAACAGCGGTGCGGCACACGGACTGCTCAAGGTAACTTGAGTGGCGAACAGGCACGGGAGAGGCAGAGCTCGGAGGCTGGCCTGGTCGAGCGTGTCCTGGAAGTGACTGGGAGGGACGCGTGCAGTACTAGCCGCGATATGGACGCGACGCCGCAGTTAAGGCACATTCACACCGAAAGCGGAGCGTCTAAAGCAGGAGACACACGGTACGATTCCGCGTCCGATCCGACGTGCGGCGCCGCATGCTCCGGCGTGCGGCATACGACGATTCGGGGCACACGGTGCGTGCATCCGAAAGATTGAGCGGCGCGTAAGCTCCGCCCAGATCCAGCCCCCCAGCTTGACTTCATAGCCACGTCGAGAAACGCAATATAAACAACTCTGCACAGCACTGCTTCGCTTTAAGCGAACACTGTCAATAAAATTATGACCCTGCGAGTGACAAAACACTTCACGACGGCGCGTTGTCCACTGACGACTCCGCTAACAGCCAGCGATAGGGCCGGTAGGCCTAGCTAGGCCGACGCCGCGGCCGACGGCGCTTACGATCCAACCCGAGCTCGTCGAAGAGCGCTTATGTTTGCCAAAACAATTAACACTGTACACTTAGGTCGCCCGTAATTAAATACAATTGGTTTACTCGACGCAGTCGTTGCGAAGGGCAAACGTGCAAGCGAAGCGAGCAGCCTCGCTCAGACGGTCGGTGTGTGATGTCTGCCCGCGAAATGCCCTCGCGTCGCGGCTCCCGATCGCGCCAGTAGCTTAGTGCTAGCGTACTAGGCGCTGCTTTGCATAACAGGCACACATTCGAGATAAGTTTACTGAACGGGTAACTATTTCGTGTCGGAAACAAACTGCAGCAGGCAAGGAAAAAAAAAAAACACTGCGAGACACCGGCCAGCCAGCGCCGCCTCCGTGCAGGGAACGTCAGAGAACGTCACATGCCAGCCGCGCTGTCATTGGCTGCGGCCAGACGACGGTGCGGTTGTCGGACGCGTCGGACGATGAAAATCTGCCCGGCTTGTCGCACGCCGGACGTCCGATCCGGCGCTTCGGCACGGCAAAACACCTCGATTCCGGCTGCCGTTCCGGCGCGTCGGACGCCGAATCGGACCGTGTGTCTCCCGCTTAAGCGGACAAGCGGATTTTCAAAGCGGCGAGGCGGCGAGCGCCCGCGCCTGTTCAGACCGGCCGCGTTGCCTGGCTGGCCGCGCAGCCCGGAAGGCGGGGCATCTCGAAATTTCTTTAGCAATTTCACGGACGTGCCGCCATCTCGCGGCAGTTTGGGTTTGTACGCGCACTTTCGATATTTTTTTCGTCGTGGGTTGGCGCGCTCCCGTCCACTATCTACTTCTGCACAATGATGAGCTCAGACGAAGAAGAAGAGATCGCTGGCATTTTACTGGCCACTTGTCTAGTCGCTTTTCAAGAACAGAAGCGAAAAGCTCAGAGAAAGAAACCCCGCCAACGTCGCTGGTGGGTTCGGCCAGCCTTGCAAGAGCGAGATAGAATGGGCCATGCCAATGTGTTGCTGCCTCACCTTCGTTCGCGCGACTTGGAGTACTACAGAGAGTGAGTATCCGTTATGTTTCTGGCACGGGCTTTGGGAGTGAAATATACGTTATGCAACACATGTTCTTTCTTCTGCAGCTATTTGAGGATGCCCCCACGGTGTTTCGACACTTTATTAGAACTCCTCAAGCCAAGGATTCAAAAAAGTGACACGAACTACCGAAAGGCGATTCCGCCAGAGCATCGGCTAGCGCTGGCTGTGAGGTAAGGCTTCAGCGTTAATAATTTAGGGCTTTTCGTTACTTCTGTTTGCTAAGCAAATGTCTCATTATACGGCAACTGAATGGCACCATGCGAACACTATTTAATATTTTCTTTTTTCCACGTGCCTTTTGGCGCAGGTTCTTGGCTTCGGGGGAAACACTCCGCTCCTCATCTTTCAGTTTTCTTTCTGGTCGCTCCACAGCTTGCATGATTGTCCCCGAAGTGTGCCAGGCGATTTGGGACGTGCTTGGGCCGGTTTACGTATCACGGCCGTCAACTCCAGCTGAATGGCTAAAGGTAACCAGTTCATTGTGATCTATGCATGGTGAATGTCTGTAAGCTGTACGCTTACTACATTGCACAAGTAATTGTTACAATGTCTTATTAACAGGATACATAGGAAATTTATTTGTAAAAGAAACTTATTTCTGCACCGCACGTCCACAGATGTTGCTTTGTCTGAATTTATTGCATTTTGTGTCGTTGATCGCAGGTTGCGAGAGAGTTCGAGGAAAAGTGGGACATGCCACATTGCCTTGGTGCAATAGATGGCAAGCACGTGAATGTTGAGTGCCCGGCAAACTCAGGAAGCCGAGACCGAAATTACAAAAATACGTTCAGCAAATCACTGCTCGCTGTGAGCGGCGCAAACTACAGGTACACACATTCAATCATACCATTTCGCATAGTGGCACAGTTCAGCAAAGTCTAATTTTCAGAAATCTTTTGATTCCTTTTTCTTCTTGTCATGCTTGTCTTTCTTCGAAGCTTTAAATGAACTGCATAACCGCCATGCAGTACTACTTGGTGTTATTTTGGTTACAAGTTATTTCCCTGACATCTCGTATGCACCAGTAAGCAGGTATGCAAAGTTCCTTCCAGCTATTTTTCGCACTGCAGTATTGGAGGAGTGTTTGTTGAGACTGGAAGAAATGTATCAATAGATGCATTGCACAAAAACATATGTACCGCTTATGTAATGCTTCCTTACTGTTTGAGGGCCAATTATTTTGTCGAAAGTGACTCAACAGGGTGTATTTCTTTTTCTATTGCAGATTTAAAATCTTGAGAGTAATGTAGATGTTCGGAAAGAAATGCTGTGAGAAAGGCTACAGTGACACAATAATAATTTGTGAAGGTATTCACCTATTGTTTATAATGAATAATAAGAGAAAAATAATAAAGAAAATTAGAATATGAGTAGAAAACAGGGTGCGTTCAAATAAATTTGATTTACAGGATTAGTAAAATGTCCGTACTAGACAACTGTCATTTTAGTGCCAGTCAGCATCATGGTACTGCGCAGGCCTCTCAGCTGGTGCTCGTCGTATTTGTGTTTTTCGTCTTTGTTTAATTTGTGGCCTAAATTTTGCTCAAATTGAATAGCCACCAACCAGCTCACACCAAGATTCTTCCCCTAAGTCACTCCTTGGTCGAATTCATAGCCAACTGGTTACTTCATCATCTCCAGGGCCGACATTGATCTATGGTACAGTTCAGTGTGTTGTATACTGATGAGTCACAGTGCTATCTCAATTTATAGCTGTATTCCTGGTACTTGTTTGTATTCCAGCTTCCTGTATGTTGAAATCGGTCACCATGGAAGCGAGTCAGATGGTGGGATTTTTAGCAGAAGCAACCTGCAAGCAAAAATTATTGAGGACAGCCTTGGAGTTCCTGCGCCTGCAAGTCTTGGGAGGATAGGCAGCATTCCATATTTTTTTGTCGGTGATGAGGCTTTTCCTCTAAAGACTTACATGATGAGGCCATATTCCAGAAAAGGTGAGCAGTGACATCACCACAATCGTTGGACATGCTGTAGTAATTACTAGCATTTTCTCACGTAACTAATGGTTTTTGGGCCTTGCTATGTTCATCAATTGCAGTACAGATTATAAAATGTTGTCTTTGCGGTTTTTTGCTGGCATGTCTGCATTTAGCAAACGTATACAAGTTTGGTGGAATATAGACTTGTAGTGAGGCTTTCGCTGTGTAGGTGCACGGATCATAAAAATGACATCCTGAAAGGTCTTAGACAACACATAGCATTCAATACAATCTTATTAAGGCATTGCAGTAGAAGTGCAAGTCAGTATATCAGTCCAATCTTGTCACCTCAGTGAGTCTGCTGTATTGTAAAACACCTGCCGTTTTTACAGGTCTCCACCCTGTTCTCTCAGTGAGCTCATCGATAGCAACAAAACAAGCTTGCAGTGCAGAGAGCAGCACCACCACACAATTTGAAGAGCTACAGCAAAGGAGAATATTTAATTACCGATTGAGCAGGGCTCGCAGAGTTGTTGAAAATTCTTTTGGAATTATGGCGCAGAGGTGGCGGATCCTTCGACGGCCTTTCAAAGCCAAGGAAGAGAACATTAGAAGGATAGTATCCGCATGTGTCGTGCTACACAACTTTCTTTTGAAAGAATCGCCTGAATCGAAGGCCACGTACTGTCCTCCGGGCACCGCCGACACCGAGGATTGGCAAGGAAACGTGACTGATGGAAACTGGAGAGCCGAAGGCACAGACAATGGAGCTCTAGTCACCTTGAATGGTGCAGGTTGCCACTCAGCCAGGTAATGTTGGAAGAGCTACGGAAGTACTGCTTCCATGCACACACAAGTTGCAGTCACATAGTTATAGCTAACATTTTTTGCCTAGCTTGCGACGATTTCATGTCAGTTGATGTGCCACTACTTTGGTGCATCTGTGTGCACTAACAAACACACATATGTATGTACTACCACTGGTATTTCTTACGATTGCATGTTTTCCACCAGTATACTACGAGGGAACACCTATGTTCCACTCAAACAAGATATCACAACGTAAAACAAGTGCATGCAGTATTGCCTCGTACGTATCTGCAATGAACACACGGCCTTCATTGGAATAGTGCATGTATAGATATCCCCAACAGACTTGAATTTAAAACTGTCACTGCTATGTTGAGCAAATGAACAGAGCGCATCTATGTTCTGCATTTTCAAACAAGGTAATTCCTATAGATAACCAAGTGCAAGATGTCAGGTATCGCAATGCACTGAACCTTTGATGGTATAGTACTTAATTTCAATGAAATCAGCAGTTTGCTAACATTTCTGACATTTGCAACACCAGTTCTTGTGGCACTGTCGCACAAGTGTTATAAAATTTTGAGAATTTTTCATGTGTTTACACCTGTCTGTTGTGGCTCTCCTCTCCATCCTTGCCTCATCGTGCAATATGAAGTGCCTTACATTGTGCATCTGCCTCAACTCCTCCTTGCATTTATATCTAGATTGCGCAGTGCACAAACCCTGCACATAACGATGCCAGTCATAAACGTGGTGTGATAACAATGCCCAAGGAACCTGTGTTGTGAATGAACATTGCAGGAGGTTATATTGCATTGGAAAAAAATTAGCCAGTTTACATAGAATGATGTGCGTCACAAATGCTTTGCTTCATGATTACAATGTGTATGTTGGGTCTGCAGATGTTCGTGCTGTATTACACAGTATTTCAGCTAACTTAAGGAAACAAACAATATTTAGGGAAATTATGCTTTGTAAATAAGGTGCCCTAATGGAAATCCTTCATTTACAGGGTTGCTTATGCCATGCGCGACAAACTGTGCAGATATTTCATCACAGAGGGAAAGGTGCCGTGGCAGGAGAGCCACGTAAAAGACTGCAGATGGTAACCAGCCAAGTAAGTTCGACTTTATTTACACAGTTTTACAACATAATAACATCAGTGAAACAATACAACAAAAATAAATGCAACCAGTATGTCATGAATTAACCGCTTACTAATCATTTGCATTTTTATTGCCCTTGTTGTTTCATAACTGCACACACATGGGAATGCAGGTCTGTTTTATATCCAGCTAATGAGTTTATCCTACCAATTCCTAAAAGGAAATCCCCAGAAGTGTAATGCAAAAGGATAGACAGTTGGGCGAGTTGGTACGGTAACATGATCTTGGCTTCTAGCGCGAAGTGAAACACAGACACAGAAAGCACTCGTCCTGTCTGCTCCTTCTGTGTCTGTGTTTCACTTCGCGCTAGAAGCCAAAATCCCCAGAAGAACACGCTGGCTACACAGAAAACACCATCCAAATGCATTTTAGCAAACATGAATTTTCTACAATGAAATTACTTAGCACATCATCATGCTCCACTTAAGACTTACCTTGATGACTCTATGCAATTTTCTTGTAATAATCTCACCATCTAGCCAATTCAATCTTGTGTTCATTGATGTCTAAAATTTTTGTGTAGACAAAGTTGTGTTGGAGCACTGGAAGTATTACAGCAATAAATAAAATACAAGAAACAGTACGGTACTAATAAACTACAATTTATTCATTTGGATTTCCCCGTCTTCTGACCTCCTTGATTTTGTCGTACACTAGGTTGTGCACAGAATGCATGATGTCAAATTGGTCATCTGCAGGTAATGTGCGTAGCATACCAACCATGGTATGCGCAAAATGGAGTACGTCTTTCTGCTGCTCCCTTTTTTCTTGTGATGCCTTTATGTGGCTAAGGGCTAAGACACTCAGCTGCCACAGCCAGTGTCCCAGAGTCATCGTCGCAAGGACTGCAAGTGGACAATATATACATTTTCATAATGCTCCACACAGCTTACATCATATATTTCACAACTTACGTCTTCTGGCTTCTTGAAGTCCTTCGATACTTTCGTGGCCTTGATGCACTGCGGAAAGATTAAAATTATTGTATATACCTCCAACAATTTCAACACACCTCATTCCACAGCAAGTTCCTTGCCTTCTATATGGAGCCTCCACTTCCGGTTCCTGCGAATCTGTCTGTTGTGGCCTACAGGAAAGATAGCACAAAGTTATGCACTGGGTTGCACATTACAAAGCTTGGTTTCCATAAGTCAACATGCAATAAAAACATATCATTACGTTTCAGAGGTGTCACTGCTGGGAGTTCCATGAGAGCTGCTGCCTGCCTCGAAATCCACCCACCCGACCTCATGGATCTCATTCAATGAAAGTTCAAGTTGGGAGTCTTCCTGGCTCCTGCTGCCACTTTCGGCAGACTTGTCTGATCTGCATCAAGCATGAATAAAAACATTTGCTGCAGTTATGCATCTAATGCTCTGTTGATGTTGGCCAGATGTTTGTTGATTTTTAATGAACATTCGAGGCACATTCAATCAAAGTCACTGCAGTGTAGTACAAAACGACGTCACGTATTACTGTTGCTTTATGTTTGCATGAGTTTTATGGAGAAATATTACCACGCATAAAATTTATATAATCACATGCAACAATGAAGTTGCAGGACAAAGTCAACTTCAAATTGATAGATAATCTCCTCAACTTACCCTCCTGTCTGCTCAAAGGCAATGTTGCTGCAAATGCTGTAAAAGTAGTTCGTATTGACAAGAAATGAGCATACTGATCAAAACAAATAATGACGTGCTACAAAAAGCAAGAGTCACAAGCACTTGTGGTGTAATTATGTTTTACATTGCAAGTTAAACCGACAATAAAGTAGCACCATAGTGCTGTGGAAATTGGAATCGGCCTAACTGGTAACATCACTTACATGGGCTCCTCGTACACTTTTTCCATTATTGGGATCAGTGCCTCAAAGTGCTTCCATTTCACTGTGGGCACATCTTTGGCTCCGGCCCCACTTTTCATCTTGTCTCTTATTTTAGCTTTAGTTTTTGTGAAGTTATCCTTCAAGTTTTTGAATTTGGCTTGGCAAATTCCATCTGCAAAGCAAGAACAAAAGCATTCAAACGCTGTACACATGTGCATCTACATGGTAAAAGCGATACATCACATTTTTTGCAGCAGCATGCAAACTAGTCTAGCACAGTGATTTTAATATATTTAATTTGTAATTGGGCAAGCAAACTCAACAAAAATAACGAAAATAAATGCAGGCACGCCGTATAGCCCCTTCAGTTGTATGAAATGAAAGAAAACGAAGGAGCTTCCACCCATCCGTCTTCACACGCGTGGAGCTCGATTAATTTTCAGGCGTATGTTCAAGCTCCAGGGCACTTTAGCATACGTCAAGACACAGATAATGTATGTATTCAAGAGATAACGCGCAGTTTGTCCATATATCAAACAAACACACATCCGCGGCTGTAAAAACGCACGGTTTGTAAATGCATATCACAAGCTGAAGCGCGGGCGTTGCCGACAGAAACGCGCAACTCGACGTGATCGTCGGATTGCGTGGAGCAACGCTCAAAGTATATATATATGTTACGTGTTCAGCGTACAAGTCGCATATTATGCCTACATACGCTTTTTAAACATCGTCGTGACACCGTCGTTTTAAACCGTCGTGACAACACAACGCGGTAGATTCCTCGTTGGCTTCACCTATTCTCCTCTCACAAAAGCATTCTTTAATGGTCCCCTTTGAGTTAAAATGTTCTGAAAAGTCACGGAGAGCACCAAACGCAAAAACCCGGCCCGAGCGAAGATACTGCTCCATGAGAGCAGACCCGGTCTCAAGTACGGCCCCTACTGCAGCACCGGTATAATCAGTGATGGTATTTTTGAAGGTAGAGCGCCGTAAGGCGCGAGAAAGGTATAATCCGGGATGATTGATAAAACACAAGCGCTGCAGGCGCGAGAAAGACTGTCCGAACCACCCGTGCGAGAACAGGCGACACCAACGAGGAATTTACCCATTACGCTATTAATTAGGTGATGTGCACTTACCAGTCACACCCAAATCCTGCGAAATCTTCTTCCATATCTCTTTCTTATAATCCGCTTCCTTGTACCTTGGATGACTTTTGTCGTACAGGACCGGGTACTGTTTGATGATGTCCAGCAGCAGTTCCACGGAGAACACAGTTGACTCCGACATGGTGGACGCCATTTGCATTCTGATCGGCGGGATGTTTACATTCGTTCACCAGCGCTTCCGCCGGGTCGGGTTCTGATTGGCTGCGGCCAAAGCGGCCAACTTGTCCGCGCGGAAAAAATCGGTCCGGGCGCGATCCGGCAAAGCGGCCGCGTATTTTCCGCAAAGCGGAAAATCCGCGGCCGCTTGGCCGGATCCGCTTGGCCGCTTGGCCGCTCCGCCTTCGGTGTGAACGTGCCTTTAGGCGACGCGGGCTTCACACTCGCTCCGGTTTCCGCCAGCTGTCAGGAGCGGGCTGCAGTTGAAAGGGAAAGTCTGATTCGCGAGCAACAGGAAGACTGTTCAATAGCCGATCTGAGGAAGAGCGTCAAACGGGGAGTGAAAAAAAAGAGGGTTTTATTTTACAAGGAATCTGGCTCATTGTACCGCCGCTACACGGATAAGCAGGGTCGCAAATATAAGCAGCTTCTGATTCCGCGATAATGTCACCGGGAAAAATGAATTACCTCACTTGCTTCCTCAGTAGTATGTTTTCGGTCCAAGTGATTTCAAGGGGACCATTCTAAGTTTCATTATTATTGCTGATCATTAATTGTTCCTGATATTTTGGTATGTTGTTAATTTGAAAAATGGTTGTTAGAGCCTTGTGTACCAGATCGTACACCTGCCTCTTGTTGCAGCGGGAGCAAAAAGGGGGATAGCAATTTAGTTAGGTTGATTTGGATTATGGCCTTGTCTGGTGCTTGACGGGAGACAGAGGGCACTTGTTCGTGTTGGGTGTTGCCTTTTGCCGGTCGGTTTTGCAAGCTGCAGAACAACCAACCATGACCAGTGGCGAGAAGCAAGGGCTTCGGAACGACCTGAGCGGAGTTGGTCGAGGTGCCTTGGCGACATCGCGGTGAGCAGAGCTCCTGTCCTGGCGAGTGGGACCTGGGCACGTGAAGTTACCTGGCGTCCGGACACTGGACGTGAACTTGGACGAGCCTGACGAACGTGCGCGCCTGGCATCCGAGCCACGTGGAGGCAGCTCGTCTTCCCGGCGCCTTATCTGATGGCGGGGATGCTGTTGTGCCATTACCACCAGCCCGGATCCCGAATCTACAAGATGCAGAATTTATCCTGCGAACGCCCTTTGGACAAACCCGGGGCTGCGCTGAAAGGCACAGCGCCCTAATTCTCCCTGGACAAGTCGAGATGCTGATCCGTCAAGCAGCGGCGTCCTGAGGAGAAGCATCGGCGAGCGACATGTCCAAACGTGCAACAAAGTGCCAGACAGCCCGGCGCCGTATTTCCGTGCGGTGCCTGGAAGTCACCGCACGCGGCAACTTTGAACCGGGTGGCCAGCGCAGTCGCTGGTTGGACCTCTCGGACGACCGTCGAGTGCTGGCTTTGTATTGGGCCGTTTGAGTGACAATGGTTTCTCGGGGCATTATAAGCCCCGACGCCGCCGCCTGGAAAACCGGATCCACCGACCCACCGGAAGCTCTGTGCCGCGCTCGAGTGGAGTGAGATGTGTCACGCGTTGCAGTCTCGCCGGACGTCGCCGTGCGGGAACAGTCGCGTTTGCTTTGAGCTCTCGGCCCCAGTGCCGATCCGATCCTGTCCTGTATAATGACCTGTATATAGTGTATAAAGTCCCTTTTGTTATTCTCACCGACGCCTGACTCGGAGTCTTGGCTACCAACGCTCCGTCACGAAACGGGTGACGAGCGCTACGGGACCACCTCAAAGTCGTAATAGTGGTGGCAGCGGTGCAAAGTCCTAACAATTGCAAGTCAGCAAGGCAAGACCGCAGGGAGAAGAAAGCCCTCGGACAAACACCCGAGCAGTGACTCTCTTCGCCAGGTGTGACTCCATCGCGCGGGCGCCTACCATTGGCCGAAAATGGCGTCACCTGAGCGGGCTCTCCCATTGGCCGAACGTGACGTGTCTTCGAGGCACCGAAGGGCTTAAAAGACGCAGACCGGAAGCATTCCTAGAGCATTCCTTGATTCACCTCTCTCGAACTTCTTGCGACGGGCCTCAGCGTCCGAGTTGCTGCCGGCCCGTAATGACTCTAAGACTGTTAATTGAATCTCACTGTAAATAACGTAAATAAACCTCCCAAGTGTTTCATCCCGCCGTCCTCCACAACTCCTACAGCGGACTTCGGAAGGAAGGATTTTGCCGATATTCGAACGAGACACAGGCAGAGGCGCGTGAATTGAACCTCAATGTCATAGAGAAGAAGCTCCTGTGCCAAGGCAAAGGATTTGAATATAACGATTCCTGATATGCTGTCTTTGGGAGCCACTTTTCTGGGAAATTATCATTGGGATGATGGTGCAGCTGTTTTGGGGGACACGTATAATTGGATCAGGGCGATTTCGTTGTTAAATTCTTAAAATTTATCTGACTAAATTTCTTTAGCCATTCAAGTTTTCTCGATAGTGATTCTTTTCAGACTCGGATAATCATTTTCTTAAATCACTCCATTCTTGGCAAATCCTTCATAGTGGGTGTGAGCCACTCTCGGAGGAAAGCAACTCAAAGCAAAGGCAAAGAAAGACTCCACGATGGTATGACTACGGATCTGTACCTCACGTATTTCCCGCGGCCGAGGACATATACCGCGAGTGGTTCCACGACTTATTGGACACACTAGATTCCTCTCTAGACGACAAGTGTCCGCTAAAGATGGGGCAGCACATGACACTAATTGAGCAGCATTTGACTGGGAATGGTGACAGCACGTGCCATCAACCAAAAAGTTTACGGACGACGGGATCTCAGAAAACGTCCAATTTCCGAACAGTCTGCAATAGTAGTCAGTAAAACCGAGCATCACAATGCTGTTCCCATATACTGGTTGAAACTGCAAATACGAATACTAGTGTGCGCTGTTTGGCTGCTCGGAAATTGGACGTTTTCTGAGATCCCGTCGTCCGCAAACTTCTTTTGGTTGAAAGTACTTGTTGAAGTTCTTCGGGCTGTATCTTGAACTTTAACGGCTCAGCGTTCACCGTAGTATGCTCGTGGATATAACAAGGTAGCTCTGTATACCCTTGAAAACGTTTCATAATGTTGTAGAGATGATTTCGGGCTATAACTGTGAGCAGCTGCGAGATCTTTGGCCTGAGGCGGCTAAGGTTGTCAAAATTGCTTTGACTATCCCAGTGACGTCATGGGCATCTGAGATATCGTTTCCATGCCTCCATCGCGTCAAATCGTACCTTATGTCAACAATGGGACAAGCGCAGTTAAATCACATAGCAGTTCTCCATGGGCAAAAAGAGTTCGCCCGCAAAGTAAATCACTGTGACATCGCGGACGTGTTTAGTCAGAGATCAACAGGTCGTAGAAACACGTTGTCATTTGTGCGGTTGCCTTTTCTTAAAAGAACAGTGGAATTCCTCATACTTAATGCGTCAGCTTTATCCAAGCCGTCAGAGCTCCTGACCTTAAGTTACCTCCTCCCATAAAACCTGCATTTGGCCGCTTCGTTATTAAAATCTCTGCCCTTCAAATTCTGTTCTTGTCTTTTAGTTTTGTATCGAGTTGGTCTTTCGATGACATTTTTGAATGGCGAAGAGCTTATGAGCTCTCTTTAGAGCCTATATCGTTAGTTTATTGAAGGAAATCTCATTTTGCCCGAGCTAGAAGAAAGTAGAAGGCACTATATTAACAAGATCATGTAGCTACAACCGCGGATGAAAAAAAAATCATTTAGTGAACCAGCATTGGTGTCTTAATGGTCTTCATAGACTTGCCACGACCGTTCTAACGTGCCATTAACCAAGTAGAAGCAGTGGTGACTCCTAGGCGACCGACAAAGGGAATAAGAAATAAGTTTCTTAGAAATAAAGATTTAAAACTCTTTTTAATTTTTTAATGGCTAGCTTATTGTGGAAATGTTTTTAAAGGTTTTGTAATGAGGTTGTAATATTTGAACAGTTAACTTGTTGAGGAAATTTTCGTATTGCCCAGTGTTTTCTCGCACTTTCTAAGTTTTCGTTTTCAATTATTCATTCAGCAGTATGTTGAAAACCATGCGGTCATTCTTTTTAGAATATTCGCTAGACTTTAGGAACAAATAAAGCCCATGTTTACATATACTGCCTCTCCGCCTGTGTACATCTCTTGACAAGGAGCATGCAAGGGCGGGGTGGGAGGAGGACGAAGAAAAGAAATGGTAGGCGACCCTAATCTCGCACCTCGGTGCTGGTGTTCTTTAGGTTAACTTCAGGCGAACACAACGCACAAACCTAACTCGGAGGTAGGCGTTTTTCATTAGTTAGCCGGTTAAATATCATGCCACCGTCTTGTGTGTAACGTCATCACTTCCATTTTCGACTTACAGGCTTCCATGAATTTCGCCAAAGTCGTGCTTACGTGGCGGGTCTCTAAAGTCTACGATTATGTGCTTTAGTGGGCAGTGATTTCTAATTCTAATTTTGACAGACACTTCAGTCAGCCACCTTGTATCTAAACTTATGCTCTGATATCATATGTGTAATAGAACCCATGAATTTTGTACGGTAATATTTTTTTCAATTTTTGTTTCTGATTTATTTTGAATTTCGTCCCCACTCGACTCATTGATGCTTAATTAATTATAATTATTGCAGACACTTCAGTAACTCACCTTGTAACTAAACTTACGCTCTGATATTATGTCTATAGTGAAACTCATGAATTTTGTACTGTACTATTTTTCTATCTTTTTTTCTGATTTATTTTCACTTTCCTAGCCAGTCGTCTCAGGAGGGGAACTGTCCCTCTCATTAAGCCTGGGCTACAAGAAAGCAGTAGGCACCATATACCGGGTGTGCGAGCTAAATTGGACGAAGATTAAAAAAAGAAAAAAACCCAAGAGGTCTAGAGAAATCGTACTCGCGGCATAGTAGCCGAATTCGTGTGTACTTACAGCCAGTATCTTTGTCATCACGTAGTATTACCTAATTGCTTATGATTAGTGAAGCTAAGTTGATTGGGATATCGAAGCCGGGAAACCATGGCGGCGCGATTGGGACTGTAATCTTGCGCACTCATCATGTTATGTCGATAGGCGCGCCCGGAACCTGTGTTCCTCTTGTTCGATATAGCAAGAGAAAGAAACGTTGCGCAGGCTATGTCCATCTAATGCGTTTGGCGGATCTGTACGGCAAGCATATACTGTTGTCGATTACGTAAAACATTTTTGCTTGACGTGTCAGTGCGCAATAATGATATGCGCCCGTACGTACCATGTACATCTTTAGCAAACACTCGAAGATTGAAATTTTGAAAACAGACTTCACTCTGCCAATTGGAGTTGCACGAAATGTGAAGAAGTACCGAACTTTCTCACTCGTGTGCTTTGCATGGATGAGGCTAATTTCTCCAGAAGCGTGCACTGAGTTAGTCTTCCCAACGCGCACCACTGGAGTGATATAGGAATTCCCACTGGCTGGCACAAACACACGACACCTATACCACTGGTCGTTTAATGCGTGGTGCGATATTCTTGATGGAAACATCGTCGGACCCGTATTTTTCGACAACACACTAACGGCGCAACGCTACGTCAATGACATCCCCGAGGGTCACGTGAACGACGTCTGTTGCAACGTTCCACTTGCGCACTTTCAGTACGCCTGTTCAATACGATGGTGCTCATGCGCATAGTACTGGTAAGTCTCGAGCGTGGCTCGACAAGCTTCTTCCTGGACAGTGGATTGGCCGGCACGGACCTGTAGCCTGGCCTGCAAGGTCGCCGGACATGACACCGCTAGACTTCGTGTGGGGCTACGTGAAAGATAGAGTGTATAGCAACGAAACCACCACACCGGACGCCCTAAAGGCAAAGATAAGAATAGTCTGCTGCGAGATTTCAACGTCGTTGGTCAAAGCTGCAACAGCACGAGTGTTGGAAAGAAGCAAGTACTGTATTCCTTCAGACGGTCCCCTATTTGAGCGCATGCTATAAGTGGCAGTGGAAAATAACCATTCAAAACTGGTGTAAAACGTGACTGTTCAACGCACCCTTATGATACGTCACCCTGTCCTTACATAAAAAAAAAAACTTGCCACAAAGACAGAAATAGGTAAAAAATTGCTTTGTTTTGCATCTTTTCCGGAGTTCAAGAGACAGAAAGGGTAAATGGCTAAACAAGTTTTAGCTTTGGATGCTTCTTTGTGGGCGGCTGAGCCGCCTTATGTGGTTTTGGTTATGTTTTATTGAAATAAACTCCTGAGTGGCTCTTTCTTGTTATTCCGAGAGCTGCTTTCCTCTTTTTTCGTACTCTTTTGCGAGCTGTTTTTTTACCAATGGTTGAAACCCTTTTGCAGCTTTCATTAACGCGAAAGTCAAAGCCATACCGAGTGCCTGATGATCGAGCACAACAATCTTGCGTCCGTAGATGCTGACGCTTATCGCCGCACGCTATAGGTCGCGAAAACTCTCGTGCCATTCTGCATGACGAAGCCTTGTATGATGCGGCGATAAACGAATACAGGCGTATATCTTTCAAAGGTTGCTGGGAGGCGCTCGAGTCGCGGCGCGCGAGATATTTCACATTTCGCGTATGTCGCGGGCTTTTGTTTTTTACGACTGCCGCTACTATGCAGCCGGTACGATTTCTCTAGAGCTCTTGTTTTTTTTAAAAAACTTGGTCTATGTTTTCTGGGGCACCCGGTATACAAGCTGACGTAGCTACCTTCGCCGATGAAAGTGTTAAAGAAAAAAATGCATTCAGTGAACCAACGTATGTGCCTTTATGGTCTTTATGGAGTTGCCACGACCGTTGTAACGTGCCGTGACCCGCGTTGAACCAGTGGTGATGTCTAGACGACCGAAAAAGGGAACAAGTGAAGAGAAATATAAGTAGAGAAAAGAACAATAGGAAATAACATCAACTTCGAATGAGAATGTCAAAGTAACTTAATAAATGTTTGGTGAGTGCGAAGGCTTTAACCTTCATTCTCTTTAGAGTATGTTGAAGTGACTGTCATGAAACTTTTCTTGATCCCGGCCAAGACAATCGCATTTCGATAGGGGCGGCTTGTTTCGACCGCGTGACGTGTGTACGAAAGCCCTTGAATAGTAATAACTTCTGCACTGCATGCTTTGTCGGAAGCCATGACAAATGAAACCCCGCGTACAGAAATTCCTTGTATTCTATGAAGTCACGGACTCTGTTCTTTTTATTGACGGGTTTGAAGGTGACCCATGATGTCTGCTAAAGACACTTGCTTTGCAAAAAGCTAGCGTCATCGCTACCTTTTTCCGCTGCCGATAAGAATAAGCTCAGCGTGCTATGACACTATAACGACACGGACACGCAGTCGGTGATCCTGTGGCGGTCATCATGGATCACCTTGCGCGCCACCTATACTCCGTACGCATTGTGCACAAAGGCGTCTACGAGACCCACCGAACACAAATGCGTAATCATCGCCCATATACACGCTTCTGATGGCGCCAACTGTCATGTTTTCGAAAATATGTGGTCTCATCTAGAATTGGCGGAACCATTTTGCTTGCAAACAAAGACGACAAAACGTGGCGATGGCTGGCTTGCTACGGCAGCTGGAGCATCGGTCGAAGTGAAACAGGCGTGCTGTTTGCATGCACGCGTAAACAAACAAATACGGCCGTGCTGCGTACACAAATTTCACTACTCAGCCAACTGACAATCACGAATTTTCGTTTCTTCGCCCAAGTAAGCGTTTACGGGATGCGCGATGCGGTACTTCTCTTCAACCGCGCTAACGTCAACACAGCAATCGCACGCAGTTTTGAAAAGAATGCCACTTTTAGCAGCGACCGCAGCTTCTGCATCTGGTAGAGAGCGAACTTTTTATGTAATGGGCGTAGAGTATTAGAGTAACGGTACCTGTGCAAGGCGGAGGCCCGAAAAAACGAAAGAAAAAGCGTCGCGATGGCACTTGAACAGCCTTATGGCAACATTTCGAAACGTCGTCCGCAAATCACGCTTTTGAGTTTATCAGTGGTAGCGTGTCTGCCTCAAACACGTTAACAGTGGGTTCGACTGCCAATGTTAACATTTCTGCATTTTCTATGTTGAATGCCATAAAAGTTATAAATATTCCATTTCACTGCATTCTTTCGAACTGGACGTGCTGGAACCTAGGGGCAGCTCCAGTTCAGCAATGGAGGTGGCAGCGCTCCCTTTTTCCCTTGACCGCTGCAACGAACTCTTACGAGCGCAATATAGAGACAATTGTAAAGTACGTATTAGCTATTTACCTGTAATGAGGCTATTACGAAACCAAAATAACACCGCAAACATCTACTTCTTTGGAAGTGCGTACATTTATATAGGCTCGCCGGAACGCGGCCAATCGCGTTGCTGCGAATGTGTGTTAGCACAACCTCGCCGCTGACAAACCTTCGCTCGTTGAAAAGAAAAGTGAAAACGTCCCTGAAAATGATCATTCGTGAATACAGCCCCTGTGAAACGCTCTCGTGGATAGCTTATGTGAGCGTGGCCGTATGTATGAATTCCTCGATTGCGAGTGGCTCCCTTCCACAGCTTGTGCAAAGGAACCAATCGCGGTTGAGGAATTCTATCCTGGTTGGGCTCGATTGTGATCGAGAGTGCCCCGTGTGACTAGGGCATAAGGAAGTAGACGAGAGAAACTGCCATCCACATAACTAAATTGGCACAGCAATTCATATGATGTGTTATGTGCAGGGATTCCATCGGGCATCCTGAATATGAACAACATGAAATAATTGCTGTTTCAATTTGAAACTACAGTTTTTGTATGCCTAGTTTGCCTTCGGCGATCACCGGTTATTTTTGTAACTCCCTTTCGTACCCCTTCTGTACCCATACCCGTCGCGGCTCTTATCCATCTGTAGCCCTTAAAAAGCTTGCCAAGATCAAGTGGAATGCTTAATTATATATATAATGGTGTCACGGGACTTTCTGTAAAAGTGTTTAACTTCAGCAGCCAAAGAAACAACCAGGCGCCAAATAAGGGCTAATGTTCACATGCACATTATCTAGAAAGGTCGGTGCCAGCGTTAACTGACACAGTTAAGGCGTCGGGAATCTTGTAAAGCGGATCTGCTGCAAGATTTTTTTTAGGATCCGTCTCTTTTGCTGTTGTCTTCACCCTTAATTCGTGGCTTACGTGCTACAGCGTTTGGTTACTTAGCGTAGTAGATAAGAAAACAATCCACGGGAAAGTTTAGTTACACAGTACAGTCCCTTTGCATTTCATTTGAAGTTCTTCGGTTGCAAGCATGGCTCCTGATTACTTTAGCCTCTTGTACAGGAGTTGGGGAAGGCTTTACGTGCTAACTTTTTTTCAGAAAGCCACCAAACTTTTCCGAACTTTCTTTATGACTGATACACTATGATCACGTTTTCATATTGCAGACACAGCAGTTAATTTGAGTTTTCTGCAGTCCTTCACTGTGATTTTTTTCTTTGTGTTCTTCAGGTTTTAGATAGGCAGTGTAACAGAAACAGTCTATATGAAACGCGGTATTTATTGCAACGGAACGAAGCATGCTGTTTTCCTCAATGGGACGTGTTCTTGCTGGGTTCAGCTAGGAAAAGAAATCGCAGAGGCACCTGCAGCAAAGCCTTTTAGTCGAGCCGTGTCCATGCGAGAGAAAATGAGGCTCTACCTCTTCCTTGCAATCGCCAGTACTAAGCTCAAGCTCGGAACATGACTCACTAGAGTTTTCCAGGTCTAATTGTTTCTCGAGGTGAACAAATGTCCAGCAACAAAACAAAGCTGGCATTGAAAAAGAAGGCCGTTGTCGCGGGGGCCGCCTCACTATGCGCCACCATTTTTAAAACCTAAGGGAGCCAGACTTTTGTTGCGTTTCTTTTTTGCCAACCGCGCCTTCAAACTATATATTGCAGCTACTCCCCCCCTCCCTCCCCCCCCTTAATCTAGTTTTTGCGTGCCACCCACCCTTGGACATTTTGCACACATTCCACGAGAAACAAAGCACCACCATAGGATATAATAGGTATTGATGCTCGCTTATGACTCCTATTCAACCTTTTCGCAGACCACTTCGTTCTAGAGAAACGAGATGGCGCTTTCGGAGGCGCACCATACGTTGCCTCACCGACAGTGCACGAATACGAAAGAACTACTGCTTCCACCTTGCTTCTGTGCGATGAGCCGACGGAAACGCAACTGAGTTTTTACTAACGCACTCTGTTCCAATCGTGATGGATGGAGTCATGGAGACTGAAGACTGTGCAATAGTTGGCTGGAAAAATAGGTACTGTCATATTAAGGAATGGAATGAATCTATGTGGCCAAGTTCGCGGACCTCTGCTGCAACTGTCCGTAGGTGTTATTGGCACTTGCAGATGTAAGGCTTTCCTCGAGGATACATAAATTTGCTCATCCGCCAGCGTCGTATCGAGAGCCTTCAAAAAAACTGCTTCAGCTCTCGAACGTCAGCGAGAGTGAGCACCACTCGTCAAACAATGGCAAAGGAAATAGCGCTGCTGTCGGTCACAGTAAGTTTCGCACACAGTATCAACGCACATCTGTCCCAACTGGCATGGAAACTTACGCGCACTCTATGGCCAACGTGTGAATGAGTGAATCGGCGCACAGTTGAATATATGTGCACCATACACGTGCACTAAAGGACGGACTACACTGATAGCGCACGAATGGTCGAAGCTGAATGTTTCGTGACGGTCCACAAGAGTAAGCGTGTTAGTAGCGACAATACATCTTTGTTACAAGGCATTACAAGGCGCAACAAAGCTACGTTTCAAGCCTTACGCGCAGCAAGAACAAATCTATCGGAAGTGAGCACACCCGTGAGCAAGTATGCAGAAAATACTCAAATAGGGAACGCACCAAGGAAGACAGAAATGTGACAAGCCACTGGTTCAAAATCTTTGCCAAATAAAGTATCAAGAGCAAACCACGCTAATCCTGACTAAATTCATGAGTGGAATGCTTGGATAGCTTGGAATACACGTTTAGCCTCGCTTTTAGAACAAGCACAATATGTGCTGCTTGCGCCGTTTGGACATTGCTTAACCAGCTCCAAGCGCGTTTCCATTTTCTCTGAAGGTGTGGCCAAAGCTTGGTTTCATCCACCAAGCCACCATGTACGATATCTCCCAAAGCATATGTTCGTAAAGCCGCACCAGCATCATACGCACCTATTGTAAAAGCGGAGATAATGGAGGCAGTTGAGGCAAGCAACGGACGCGTGACCACGTGATTAAACATGGCAGCGCACACCGGATTGCCACGAAAAGGGCCACTGTTTTATTACCTTCGGCTGTTCTCCAAAGTTTACTTATCTTAAATCACCAGAATACTTACAATACGCACTATAATGCCAACTGGGGAAAAGAAGCAATACTTGTTCTCTCTTTTTTGTACCACTAAAACAGAAACTAGGAAAGATAGGGAAGACGCCTGCTCTGCTACCCCACTTGGGGAAGAGGGGATGAATGATTAAACCGTCCTAAAGGTTGTGCCTTACTTAAGCATGATCGGGGGGAGGGGCATGGCTCACCATTTGTGCAGGCCTACGTGCATTGTGCCACAACATTCCGCGAAACGTTCTCAACCTGTGACGCTACGAGGTCGTCGTCGTCGTCATCATCATCATCATCATCATCATCATCATCTTGCCTATGCCCACTGCAGGGCAAAGGCCTCTCCCATACGTCTCCAACTACCCCGGTCATGTGCTAATTGTGGCCATGTTGTCCCTGCAAACTTCTTAATCTCAGCCGCCCACCTAACTTTCTGCCGCCCCTTGCTACGCTTCCCTTCTCTTGGAATCCAGTCCGTAACCTTTAATGACCATCGGTTATCTTCCCTCATTAAATGTCCTGTCCATTCCCATTTCTTTTTCTTGATTTCAACTAAGATATCATTAACGTACGTTTGTTCCCTCTCCAAATCTGCTCTTTTCTTATCCCTTAATGTTACACCCATCGTTCTTCTTTCCATAGCTCGTTGCGACGTCCTCAATTTAGGTAGAACCCTTTTCGTATTCCTCCAGGTTTCTACCCCGTAGGTCAGTAGTGGCAAGGCACAGCTGTTATACACTTTTCTTTTGAGGGATAGTGGTAACCTGCTGTTCATGATCTGAGAATGCCTGTCAAATGCACCCCAGCGCGTATTCTTATTCTTCTGATCATTTCAGTCTAATGATCCGGATCCGTGGTCACTATCTGCCCTAAGTAGATGAGACTCAACCTAAACCCCCGTAAGTATACATATGTGATTGACACTGGCATCACCAATGTCAACAGCAGGCAAAAGTGTGAATGCGGCAGTATTTTTAACTATATGATAGTATCCTTATCAGCCTATAATATGTCCACTGCAGGACAACTATCTCTGCCAGGTATCTCGAATTATATCTGGCGTGCGTCAACCCTTGTGATTTCGTGCCTGCAATGCCCCTGATCTTAGATCTCATTCCAATCTTCTGCTGCCCTCAATTGCATTTCTCTGCCTTTGGTAACCACTCGGGTAAACCACTGAAGAGGCCACCACTTATATCCACTGTACCCATCATGTGACCTGCCCGGCTCCAATTGTCCTCTTCTCACGTGGAATATCATCTACTGACATTAATCTCAAATCCACATAGCTCTTTTTTATATCAGACTTATAGCTGCCATTGTCTGTTCTACTACTCATTGTGCAAGCCCTCGCCTTCATTTGTCACCCTGCAAGTATATAACAGGTAACTGTTGGCACAATACAGTGATATTTGTTTTCACGAACTATTCGAAAGCTCTAATTCAAGGCTTGAATGCGTCATGTAAATGTACCCCTACCATTATTTAGGTGGACTTGTTCCATTTGGTTCTGCAATATAACTTGTGAATTGCCAAAAATTTTCTACGCTTGAACTGAAGGCTATCATACTTCCCAATCCGTAGCGATTGCGCATAAAATGACTTGCTGCAGCAGTGAACGCTGCGGTTTTTGGTATCTTTATCATGCAGGTGACAAAAATGATAGTGCATGTCTCTTTATTTGCATCTAACTAATGCCTGGACGTCGCACAATAGTACATGCACACAATCTTGTACGCCTTAAAGGGGCCCTGAAACACTTTTCTAACTAATCATAGTATGACTTCACTATTGGAGGACGTATACTTCGGGAAGTTTTGTCCCACGAGGTAGATGCTAAGGACCACTTCTCCGAAATAGATTGTAAAGAATTATAGCCACATGACCTCGTTTCCTCATGGACTAGCAACAGAAGAACGGATCGACGCCGGAGCCAGAGCCACTGAATTTTTGCAAGTGCAGTCAAAATTCGACCCATACTTCATCCTCAAGTTCCTGACACTCGCGTTTTCGCGATTCGAAGCATTGAGCACTGCGTTGCAGAAAGTAGCGCTGAGATTTGATCAAGCAGAGAAAATGGTGAAGGCCGTCAGGGAGAGTCTTAGCGGACTTTGGAAGGGAGGATTTTACCATTTTGGAAGGATACAAAGGCAGAGGCGCTAGAATAGGAACTTAATATCTTTGAGAAGAAGCTCCTGTGCCAAGGCAAATGAATTTAATATAGCGATCCTTGATATTTTGTCTTTGGGAGCCTCTTCTCTGGGACGTTGTCATAGGAATATTGGTGCAGCTTTTGAGCGGTATACCTCTAATTGAATCAGGACGATTTCCTTGTTAAATTCCTAATTCATTTAGCCATTCAAAATTCCTCGATAGTGATTCTTTCCAGACTGCGATAATCTTTTTTTTTAAATCACTCTATTCTTGGCCAGTCCTTCAAAGTGTGTGTGAGCCACTCTCGAAGAAAAGCAAATCAAAGCAAAGGCAAAGGAAGACTCCACGACGGTACGACGACGGATCTGTACCTCAAGTATTTTCTTTGGCCGAGGACATGTTCCACCAGTGGTTCAGCAACGTATTGGACACACTAGATTCCTCGCTAGACGACAAGTGTCCGCTAAAAGTGCGGCAGCACATGATACAAATTGAGCAGCATTTGACTGGGAATGGTGAGAGCATGTGCCATCAACCAAAAAGTTTACGGACCACGCGGTATCAGAAAACGTCCAATTTCCGAACAGTCCGCAATAGTATTCAGTAAAACCGAGCATCACAATGCTGTTCTCATGTAGTGGTAGAAGCTTTAAATACGAATACTAGTCTGCGTTGTGAGGCTGCTCGGAAATTGGACGTCAGATCCCGTCGTCTGTAAACGTTTTTTGGTTGAAAGTATTTGTTGAAATTCGTCGGGCTTGATCTTGAACTTTAACGGCTCAACGTTCACCGTAGTATGCTCGTAGATGTAACAAGGCAGCTCAGCATACCCTTGAAAACGTTTCACAATGTCGTAGAAATGATTTCGGGCTATAACTGTGAGTAGCTGCGAGAGCTTTTGCCCGAAGTTGCTAAGGTTGTCAAAATTGCTTAGACTATCCTAGTGACGTCATGGACACCTGAGAGATCGTTTCCATGCCTCCGTCGCGTCAAATCGTATCTGAGGTCAACAATGGGACAATCGCAGTTAAATCGCATAGCAGTTCTCCATGGACACAAAGAGTTCGGCCGCAAAGTAAATCTCTGCGACGTCATAGACGACTTTATTCTGAGATCAACTGTTCGCAGAAGCACGTTCTCAATTCTGCGGTAGCCTTTGGATAAAAGAACAGTGAACTTCATCACAGGGTAATGTGCCTGCTTTATTCAAGCTGTCACAGCTCCTGACCTTAAGTTACCTCCTCCCATGAAACCTGTCCTTTAGTTTTTTATCGAGCTGGTCTTTCGATGACATTTTTGAATGGCGAAGAGCATATCAGCTATTTTTGGAGCTTATATTGTTAGCTTATTGAAGGAAATCTAATTTTGCCCGGGCTGGAAGAAAGTAGAAGGCACTATATTAACAAGCTCATGTAGCTACAACCGCCGATGAAAAAAAAATCGTTTAGTGAACCAGCATCGGTGTCTTAATGGTCTTCATAGACTTGCCACGACCGTTCTAACGTGCCATTAACCAAGTAGAAGCAGTGGTGATGCCTAGGCGACCGACAAAGGGAATAAGAAATAAGTTTCTTAGACATAGATTTAAAACTCTTTTTAATTTTTTTAATGGCTAGCTTATTGCGGAAATGTTTGTATTGTCCAGCGGTTCTTACAAACGGAGGTTTTGTAATGAGGTTGTAATATTTGAACTTTTAACTTACTGAGGGAATTTTCGTATTGCCCACTGTTTTCTCCCACTGTCTCAGTTTCCGTTTTCAATCACTTATTTATTAGTATATTGAAAACTGTGCGGCCATTCTTTTTAGAATATTCCCTAGGCTTTAGAAACAAATAATGCTCATGTTTGCATAGATTGCCTCTCCACTGTGTATATCTCTTGCCAAGAGGAGCATGCAAGAAGGGGGGGGGGGGTGAGGACGAAAAAAGAAATGGTAGGCGATGCTAATCTTTGACTTAAGTGTCTCTTAGTTGCACTCGCACCTCGGCGTTGATGTTCCTTCGGTTAACTTTAGGCGAACGCAACGCATGAACCGAACTCGCAGGCAGCAGTTTTTCATTGATTAGCCGGTTATTATGAAGCTGGGACGCTATATTCACAGATTTTTCCAAAGCTTTCGATACCGTACTTCACTCAAAACTACTGTCCAAACTAAATGCCATTCTTAACAACCCTCAATTAGTGAGCTGGATAGAAAGTTTTTTGTCTCACCGCTCTCAATTCGTAAGCTTTAACTCCATCAATTCTTCGGTGGTGGATGTGTCATCAGGCGTCCCTCAAGGCTCGGTCCTCGGACCTCTACTTTTCTTACTATATATTAATGATTTGCCACACGAGATATCATCTAAAATTCGAATGTATGCAGATGACTGCGTATTGTATGACATCATTTCATCTGCCTCTGAGCATGTTCGCCTTAGTGAATCATTCGTCAGATTTTCTAAATGGTGTGAAACATGGGAAATGCATATTAACTTCCATAAGACTGTCGTTGTGTCCTTCTCTAATAAAGCTAACCCGTTCCTTTTCAGCTACGGATTTAATGATAATTTAATTCAACGCGTTTCTGAATATAAATATTTTGGTCTCACGTTCACCACTAACCTGTCCTGGTCAAAGCACATTGATTCAATTACGACTAAAGCTCTACAAAAACTTGGTTATTTACGTCGTACTCTGTCTAATTATCCGCGCGACACTAAATTACTGTTATATAACACTATTGTTCGCCCTATACTTGAGTATGGTAGTATCGTTTGGAATCCTTACAAGCAGTACGAAATAGACAGAGTTGAGGCCATCCAAAGGAAAGCCATTAGATTTGTCTACCGACGTTATGACCACCAGTTCTCACCATCGTCAGTCATGTCTTCACTCAACCTGACATCTCTCGCCGAAGAGCGACACGTTAATTCTTTAAAAATTTTTCATGGCATTATTCACTCATCTTGTCGCCTCTCCAGTAATGAATATATCACCTTTGCAAGAAACTCTTCTAGTAGGAGACATCACGCGCTCAATATTACACCATTTTTTGCACGCACTAATACTTTTCAGTGTAGCTTTTTCCCTAAAACAATTGAAGCATGGAATTCGCTACCAGGAACCAACCGTTCTCTCCCATTAAATGAATTCTTGTCTGTACTCCCTCAACACTGCGCCTAAACTTTCTTTGTTGCCCATGGTATTTCTTTCTTGTATTGTATTAGCCACTCCTGCTATAGCCCAAGCAGGGGCTGCAGTATGTGTAAATAAATAAAAAATTTTATAAATAAATAAATAAATAAATAAATAAATAACAGGCCACCTTCTTGTGCGTGACGTGAATACTTCCATTTTCTACTTTCGTGTTTCCATGAAATTCGGCAAGCTCGCACTCACGTGGCGGATCTCTAAAGTATACGATTCTGAGCTTTGGTGTGCGGTAATCAGTGATTTCTAATCAATTCAGTTATTCCAGACACTTCATTAACTCGCCTTGTAACTAAACTGATGCTCTGATACTATATCTCTAATGGAACCAATGAATCTTGTACTGTATTATTTGTTTCTATATTGCTGACTTGTTTTGAATATTATTGCCGATCGTCTCACTGATCTATTATTAATTTTAATTATTCCAGAGACTTGAGTAACTCAACTTGTAACTAAACTTTTGCTCTGATATTAGGTCTTTAATAAAACCCATGAATTTTGTACTGTACTATATTTTTATCTGTTTTCTGATTTATTTCGCATTTCCTACCCGGTCATCCCAGGAGGTGAACCGGAAGCGCTGCGAAAGAAACAAGGGTGTCACTCGATGCCCGTGCCACTAAAAGAGAAGGTGCGAATTGCAATGCGTACATTACATGTACACAGACACGTGTACATTGGGAGCAATGTACACGTGTCTTAGGACGTTTTGAGGAGTATGAATGCGCATGCGAGAACTGGAAATAAATCTGTTGTTGAAAGTTAGCGCTGTGTGTTAACCTAATTTGCCTTTCCGTGCTCCACTCATTTTGCCTGGGATACAAGAAAGTAGAAGGAACCATATGCCGCGGTGGTCCCAGTTAAATTGGACCAAAATATAAAGAAGACCCCAAGAGCTATAGAAAAATTGTACCGACTGCATAGTAGCCGTAGTCGTGCGTTCTTAGAGCCGGTATTTTTTTCATCGCGAAGTATTAATTTAATAATTGTTTTAATTAGTTATCTCCTTTATTGTTGCTTGAATCGCGAACATATCAATGACAAAGCTGTAGGACATATGAAATAACCTCCGAATCAAGCATTTGTTTCGCGCTCATCTTTGCTTCGTTGGCTTCTCAGACAAAAAAAAAAAAGCAAGCGAAACATCCAAAATACGAAATAATACGATACGCGCTCGCGTGCCACTACTCAAGCGCTCCCAAGCGAATAGACACGTATACATGGCTTTACTAGCTGTGGCAGTGGCAGCTCAATACAGGGCTTCATGTTATGCGATGGAAGCGGCATCATGGGAACACGCCGCTGATGCATTGACAAGCATAGTGGAGCCTAGGGGGATGTAGATTTCGAAGCTGGGAAACCGTGACGGCGCACTTCGGACTGTAAGTTTGCGCACTCATCTTGTTCTGTAGGTAGGCGCGCCCGGAACGTGTGTTCCTTTTGTTCCCTTTAGCAATAGGAACAAAGCTTGCGCAGGCTATGTCCATCTAATGCGTTTTGGCGGATCTGTACGGCCAGCATATGCTGTTGTCTATTACGTAAATCATTTTGGATGGGCGTGTCAGTGCGTAGATAATAACGGGAGATCTCAACAATACCGCGCCAGTGACTTGCTCTTCAAGAAGAAAGTCATGGGCTTCATGAATGATCAGAAGGCTAAAATGATGCTCGCTATAGGGACGGCGCATGGCGACAAGATGATGATGAAAACGTTTTATTGACAAGAGAAGGGGAGGGGAGTGAAGTGAACGGTGGTCGGATTCTTATTCCGGAGTTCCGTTGGCTAAGGCCGCTACCTTGGCTCTTTCTACGAGGGCTTACTGATCCTCGACGATTGAGCTGGACAGGGCTGCCTGCCATCCTTCCCACGTTGGCTGTTGTATAGTGTTTAATATTCTATTAGCCTGGCAGGCTCGTACCATGTGGTAAAAATCTGCTTTCTGCCCGTACAATTTACACTCGGCTGAATATGATTGTGGCTTGATAGCGTGTAGCGACAAGAGGAAAGCAGCCAAGCTATTCCGGATGTGGCATCGTGGAGGGCGCCCTAGTCCGTCAAGAATACTTAGAACGGGCGAAGACCTTTGCGAGGAGGGTAGCTTCACAAGAAAGCGACACAAGACTGCTGCGGTACTTCAAGAAGCGGAAACGAATGTTTTGGCATTCTTCGCTGCTAACCCTCACGGTAGTGTGCGCGACGCCTAAGCGGAGGCAGGAACCTCAAGGTCATCAGTGTGGATTATTGTAAAAAAAAAAAAGCTGATATGCACCCGTACCATGTACATTTTCATCAAAAACTTGAAGACCAAGGTTTTGAAAACCGACTTCACTTTGCCAATTCCATTTTCACGAAATGTGAGGAACCGAACTTTCTCAATCGAACTTTCTAATTTCTTTAGAAACGCAAAAGTTATTTTTCACAAGGCGCACTACTGGAGTGATATGAAGGTATCCACGCTGGCTGGCACAAACACGACACCAATACCAGTGGTCATTTTATGTGCGGTGCGGTTTTTTGACAACACACTAACGACGCAAGGCTACGTCAACGACATCCTCGAAGGCCCCATGAACGACGTCTAATGCAACGTTCCACTTGCGCACATTCGGAACATCTGGTTTCGACACGATGGTGCTCCTGAGCATGCAAGTGGTCCGTCTCAAGCGTGTCTTCACAAGTTTTTTTCCTACACAGTGGATTGGCCGGCACGGACCTGTACCGTGACCTGCAAGGTCGCTGGACATGACAACGCTAGACTTCTTGTGGGGCTACGTAAGCTTCTAAACTACCACACCGGACGCCCTAAAGACCAAAATAAGCAGAGTGTGCGGTGAGATTCCAACGTCGTTGGTCAAAGCCCCAACGGCACAAGTGTTGGGAAGAAGCAAGCACTGTAGTGCTTCAGAAGGTGACCTTTTTGAGCATGTACCGCCATTGGCAGTGAGAAATAACCGCTCAAAACTGGTGTAAAACGTGACCGTTTAACGCACCTTGATGATGTAACCCTATCCTCACATAAAGAAAGCTTGCGACAAAGATGTAAATAGGTAAAAAACTGCTTTGTTTTACCTGTTTTCCGGAGTTCGAGACAGAAAGAGTAAATGGCCATACAAGTTGTACCTTTTCATGCTTCTTTGTGGGCAGCTGAGACGCTTTACGTGTTGTTGTTGTATTTCATTTATTTATTTATTTATTTACTTAAACACTCCCAGTGCCATTGCTGCGTTAGAGAGGAAGGTGGTGTTACATGTTCGAAATGGCAGTCTTTAAGCATGCTAAGGGTTGCTGGCGATGAAAGCGGGGAGGTGATTGCATTCGGATGACGTCTTCGGCACGTATGAATGAAAGTACACGTTGGTCCGGCAGAACAGCACTTGAAGTTTGAGGTAACAGTCGAAGTGGGATGAAAGCTAACTATTTAATTCAAATAAACTCCCGAGTAGCTCTTTTCTGTTCTTCCGAGAGCTGCTTTTTTTTCTTCTTTCGCGCTTTTTTCCCCACCGGTCTTTTTAAACATTGGTTGAAGTTCTTTTGTGCCTTTCTTGGTGAAGGTTAAAGCTATCCCGAGTGCCTCATGATCGATCATAACATTATGGCGTCCGCAGGTGTTGAAGCTTATCACCCCACGCTTGTTAGGTCGCGAAACCTCTCGAGTCTTCCTACATGACTAAGCCTTGTACGATGCGGCAATAAAGTAAAACAGGCGTATATCTTTCAAAGCTTGCTCAAAAGGCGCTTGAGCAGCGGCGAGCGAGCGCGCGTCTATTTATTATTTCGTGGGCTTTGGTCTCTTCATGAAAAAAACAAAAAAAAAAACACGAGGCACACTTCAGCACGAAATAAATGCTTGATTCGGAGGTTACCTAATGTGCCCTACAACATTGTAATTGTGTTTGCGATTCAAACAATAATAAAGAGGTCACTAATTAAAAGCAAATAATTATTTCGTACTTCGTGATGAAAAAAACAATTAGCTGTAAGTGCACACGACTGCCGCTACTATGCATTCGGTACGATTTCTCTGGAGCTCTTGGCTTTTTTTTTAAATCATGGTCCAAGTTTACTGGGACATCCGGTATACAAGTTTATGTAGCTACCTCCGGCAATGGAAGTGTTAAACCAAAATTCAATCAGTGGCCCAGCGTATGTTTCTTAATGGTCTTCATGGACTTTCCACGACCGTTCTAGTGTGCCGTTAACCGAGCAGAACTAGGGGTGATGTCTTGGCGACCGAAAAAGGTAACAAGTGAACGAGAAAATAAAGAAAAGAACAATTAATAGGAAGTGACAACAGATTCGAATGAGAATATCAAAGTGTTTTATTAAATGTGCAGTGAGCGCGCATCCTCTTTAGCATATGCTAAAGTGACCGCCAACTTTTCTTATGGTCCTTTTTTTATCCCGGCCGTGACGGTCGTATTTCAATGAGGGCGGCTTGCCGTGACCGTTTGACGTCTGTGCAAGCAGCCCTTGAACAGTAACAACGTCAAGGCTGCATGCCTTGGCGCACGCCACGACAAGGGAGATAGCCGGCGTTCAGAAGTTTGTGTTGTGTTAGTCACGCACTCTTTTTTTCTTCTTTTTGTTGACGGATTTGAAGGTGATCCATGACATCTGCTAACGACAGCTGCTTTGCAGAAAGCTAGCGTCATCGCTGCCTTTTTCGTGCAGCCGATGAGAATAAGGTCGGAGTGCAACGCCACGGACGCGCTGTCGGCGATCCTGTGCCGGCCATCATGGATCACCTCGTGCGCCACCTATATTCCGTGTGCACTGCGCACAAGGGCACATACGAGACCCAACGAGCCCAAACGCGTGATCATCTCCCGTGTGCACGCTTCTTATGGCGCCAAGTGTCATGTTTGAGAGAATATGTGGCCTCATTTTGAATCGGTGGAGCCTTTTTTCCTCGTAGCGTAGCAAGCAAAGGCGAGAAAACGTGGCAATGGCTGGCTACGGCAGCTGAAGGTTGGGCTGAAGTGAAAGAGGCGTACTGCTTAGATGCACGCGTAAACAAACAAATACGGCCATGCTTCGAACACAACTTCCACTACTTAGCCAACTGACAATTATGAATTCAGTTTTGCGCCCCAGAAAGCATTTACGGGATCCGCGCCGCAGTACTTCGAACCACGCTAACGTAAAAGGAGCAATCAGACGCACTTTTGAAAAGAGAGGCACTTTTAGCAGCGACCGCAGGTACTGCATCTGTTAGCAAGCTTTTGTGGGTAATTTGCGCAGGTCTGAAACAAAAAACTAGGAAAAAACCTCGCGAAACCAATTGTCCGCCTTTGCAGCAACCATGTCAAAACGTCGTCCGTAAACCACGGTTTTGTGCTGTAGCAGTGGTAGCGTTTCTACCTCACACACGTTAACTGTGAGTTCGACTCCCATTGTTAACATTCATTTCTTTTTTCATACGTTGGGTACCAGAAACGTTATAAATATCCCATTTCACTACATTCTTTCGAACTATATTATGGTGAAACTTGGCTTCAGCACCAGTGGAGCATTGGAGGTGGCAGCTGTTGCTTTTTTACGCTGAAGCCTGCAAAGAAATCTAACGGGCGTTATATAGACCAAGTCGTTACGTATGTCTAATTTATTGACATGTTAAATGCTGTTATGACACCAAAATAACACTGACAACAGCTACTTAATTAGCAGTTTGTACATTTATGTACTCCCGCAGAAACGTGGTGAATCGGCCCCCGGAGGCGTCCGCCTCTTTTTCGCTTCATGTAGCGCAAGCCAGCGAGCACACCACATCGCGCCACCGCACGATTGTTGCGCGTCGTGTGAGCTAATTCGCTCCATGAATCTTTATTTTAAGCTGCACTTTTCATGGCGTCTGGCAGTCAATGCATTGGTGGGATGCTGCGAATGGGAAGGAAAGCAAGAGCACCCCCTCCCCTCTATTCACGCCTAGATACATCGGTAGTTAATACATCTTACAAGTAGATGGTCTATCGGTACCATGAGTTAACAGTTAATCACTGTGCGCATTCTGAGGTACCTGGTTGTGCCCTCGAGGGAATGCACAGCCAGGTAACATAGAGAGCGCAACCAGGCAATACACTGCCGTAAACGCAAAGGGTACATCCTACAGGAAAGATTAAGGCGGTACCCTGGAGCCATACCAAAGGAGGAGTAAAACTGCGGTACCAGACAAAGCATGTTTCCTGAAGTTCACATAAAGGACAAGGAACCATAAACGTCACACAGGCCATAAGGAGGAAACATACATGAAACATAAAAGTTACTACCGTTTTCACAAAGCATGCTTAAATATTTGAATCACTTGTATTTCACGGTGTAGTGATACATTCCGAATAACTACCATGTCTTTTATATTTAAACAGATTTACGTACATACGCCCATGCAAACTACGAGTTAGCCAGAAGCGGTACAGGTAGTCTTGATTAGTATTGCATACCGGCGTGCCTCGTTTAGGGTTGTTGAACTGAGCGCTGCTAGGTCACATTGTTTTCGAACTATGTCTCATGCACGAGCATTCTTTTAGTGATGAATCATTTGAATGACCTTATTTCGCCTTCCATTTTGACATTTGGAATGGTTACCTAGTCCCGCCTATTTAAGCAGGGCTGCAAGCCTAAACGAACATGTCAGCTACGAGTTTACCAGAAGCTGCACAGGTACTTTCGGTAAGTATGCATGCGTACAGGCGTAGTCTTTTCCTCGTTCATCTAGAAGGGTGCACTTCGTTGATCTTAGTTTTCTGAATAAGAACGTCGTCTTTCGCTCTACGGAAACGCGAAGAAAGGGCCCTTTGCTGACATCAGTCAGGTTGTATCGAGTGTGTGTGTAGTGACTTTTGAAGGAGAGCAAGAGAGAAGTGCAGTGCCGTAACTGTCTCTCAGAGGAAGACACCTCAACAGCACTGCACAGGGAAAGGGGAGAGGGGAGAAAAAGATCAGGGAGAGAAGGAAAAGAAGGCGAAAAAAAAAATAACAAGAAGGCTGAGGAAGGAATGCGGGGCTTACAGCCTCGCTCTCAGGTGCGTTTCACAACAAAAGTCAAGTAGGGCAGGAAGCACTTTCTTGACAATGGAAGGGTGGGCTGCCGGAAAGAGAAGTGCTCCCTCCGAATCACAGGGCAGTCCCACACGACGGTATGATGCAAAGAGCGTAGTGCGCTCAACATCGAAGGCCGGGCAGCGGAGCAGAAGGTGCTCAAGCGTCTCCTCCTCGCCGCACCCCGCAGGGGCGTCTGCGTCAGCAGGCGTTTGGTGTGTTGCGACACCACGTACCCGAGCACACGAGGGTTGGACCCTCCCGCGTGTAACCGTGCGCGGCTTAGCCGTGTCTGGGGAAAGGGGGATCCTGGGGGTTGAGCCGATGCCGGGTGTTTGGACCTTTAAGGCCCCCCGGCGGAGGCAACACACCTCTTTGGCCTCTGCTTCACATAGTCGGCACCCCCGGACTGACCCACCCGGGGGAAATCGGTAGTTGCTTTTTCCTGCCTCTCTCTTCCTCTAGTCTTCGTCTTTCTCTCACTTTTCATCTTTCCTGTCTTCTCCTAGCTTCCGCTTACTTCCAATTTTTCCAGGCAGCCAGGGTTAACGTTGTGTGAATAGCCAGCCTAGGTTATATCATATTTGGTTATAGTGGTAATGTACAGCTGGCGTTTGCAGGCCGTGTTTCACAGGTCCTGCAACGTCCCCTTGTAGGACTCCACGGTGGGTGGCTGGCGTTACTGCCGAAATTACAATCTCTTGTGGCTTCTTCTTTCCCCCCCTTACCTGATCGCTCACTCTAGAGGGGGCGCACGGATGATGTCTTCGAATTTTTTGCCCGTCAAAAAGAAACTTTTCCTCGTTTCCATGTAGTGCACTCCGAAACACCAGACAAACCCGTGCGAACAATCTCACCATTCCTCGTGTCCAAGTCTCTTACCCAAGTTTTTGGTACAGGTTATAAAGCATCCAGAATGGCAAGCGGCGATCTCCTCTTGGAACTCCGCAACCAGAAACAATATGAAAAGCTACCCAATCTAGTTTCATTTGGTGACGCCAAAGTAACCGTAACTTCTCATTGTACCATGAATACCACCCGTGGCGTATTCTCTGATGATGATCTCTTGGAGCTGACTCAGGCTGAGCTCTTGGAGGGCTTCAGTGAGCAGAATGTCATAAATGTTAAGCGAATTAAGATGAGGCGTGACAATAAGGAAATACAGACCAAACATCTGATACTTACTTTTGGCACAAGTGTTCTGCCCGAGTCCATCGAGGCCGGGTATATCGAGCTCCGTGTTCGCCCATATGTTCCTAATCCCCTGCGTTGTTTTAAATGTCAGCGTTTCGGTCACAGTTCACAGAGATGCCGAGGCCGCCAAACCTGCGCGAAATGCAGTGCTCATGAGCACACCTCTGAATCTTGTGAAAACTCTCTCCATTGTGTAAACTGTGAAGGCTAGCACGCCGCGTACTCGCGGTCGCGCCCGTCTTGGAAAAAAGAAAAAGAAATTGTCACGATCAAAGTGAAAGAAAACATATCGTTCAAGGAGGTACGTAGGCGGGTGGCATACCTGCCTAAGAACACATTTGCCGAACTGGCGCGTCAGGGGGCAGTGCCACAACGGTCTCCGGCGGCTGACCGTCCCACACCCAGTGAGGCGGCAGTGACGCCATCCGCCCCCCCGCCCCCCCCCCCCCCCCCCCGGCGGCTGCAGCTAGCGCTGCTACGCCAACACAGCAGACGGGGCCATCGACCCCGAAGGTGGGCGCAGCCGAGGCTACCCAAACCTCCCCGGCCCCATCCAGCGCTGGCAACTGCCGGCGCAGCCAGATCCCTCAGGGAGCCCCATCGACCTCCGGGCTGGTGGGCGCAGGGATCTTGCCTTCCGAGGCAGGACCCTCACAGAAAACTTCTCGCTCGCAAGAGCATGTGTCCGGCGCCTCACAAGAGGCAATGGACACTACACCTGTCCTCACGGCGCGCCAAGCGCCTAAGGAGCGGCGACGCTCCCTCGAACGCTCCAGAAAGGGCAAAACCCCGATTACAGGGCCTCGAAAGAGCTCTGTAATCTAAGGCATAACATCCGTTTCCGTACACACAGCACCTGTTCACTTCCAATATGGATACACAAATAATTCAATGGAACATCAGAGGTCTTCTTTGAAACCTAGATGATGTGCAGGAACTCATCCAAAAACACAATCCAAAAGTGCTGTGTTTACAGGAAACACACCTAAAATCCAAACACACAAACTTTCTCCGACAGTACATAACTTATCGCAAAGATCGCGATGATGCTGTCGCATCATCGGGCGGTGTCGCCATTGTTATCCATAAGAGCATTGCGTGTCAACTTTTACAGCTACAAACGCCTCTCGGAGCAGTGGCGGTTCGAGCTGTTCTCCTAAACAAACTCATCACCATTAGCTCTCTTTACATACCCCCACATTACAAATTAACGAAACATGAATTTCAATCCTATGTAGATCAATTGCCAGAACCTTATGTTCTTGGCGATTTCAATGCGCATAGCACCTTGTGGGGAGACTCTCATCGATGCGCGAGGTCGTCTCGTTGAACAGTTCCTTTTTTCTTCTGGAGCGTGCCTTCTAAATAAGAAAGAACCCACATATTACTCTCTTGCAAACAGATCCTTTTCGTCAATAGAGCTTAGTATAGTTTCCGCATCTATACTGCCCGAACTCAAATGGGAAGTTACGAGCAATCCTTACGGGAGCGATCACTTCCCCGTACTGCTAAGAACATCTAAAGAGAGAGCGAGAGGGCTCTTTATTGGAAAAACAGAGAATTTTGCCGGCGCGTATATAACCGCTGGCATGCTACTCTGTATAGGGATGGGGAATGGGATGAAAATATTCCAGAAAAGAGTGGGAGAAAAAAAGGATAAAAGTAAATATGAAATGTCCGAGTGGACCTGATACTAATATAAACAGTTGACATGGCGGGTAAATTTAGGCTTTTGTATAGGAAGGATGCAATTTTTAAAGCTTTCCTATTTGACCAATTTCTGTCAGGTATTTGAACAATAAATCCAAAACCCGTCGCTGTTTTGAAGGGCCGGGCATTGGACCTAAGATGCTCGGTAACGTTAACGGTTCGTGGCAAATCATGTCCATTTGGTGCTCTAAAAATTGTCTCTCGTCGCGGTACGCGGGGCATTCTAGTAATATGTGCTCAATTGTCTCTAAGTTGCGACAGTTATCACAGTATGGGTTATTGGTTAATCCTATGCGGTACAGATAATTGTTCGTGTATGCCACGTTCAGTCGAAGACGATGGTACAATGTCTCTAAGTGTCGAGGAAGTGGTCGTGGAATTTTTGGTCTCATATCTGGGTCAATGTAACGTAGGAAGTTATCTTGGTGAAGCGGCAGATTCAAGATGCGGTCTTTTTCTTGATAGGCATATTTTTTTGCCATGTTTGAAGCGTCGGCTTTTGTAAAATATGTTCTTTTGAACTTGCGGTATTGGAGTCCATTTCTGGCAGCTTCGTCCGCTCTTTCATTTCCCGAAATGCCGGCATGGCCAGGTATCCACTGGAACTTTATGCAATGCCCAGCAACCTTAGCCCTGTGGTGAAGATAAGCAATGTCAAATGCTGATGGTTGATTATTGCAACGCTTGTGCCTGTTCCACATACTTTGTAGGGCTGCTTTTGAGTCTGTGAAAATCACCCATGTCTTTGGCGGTTGCTGTCGAAGTACATACACAAGGGCCTCCTTAATGCCATATAGCTCCGCTGAAGTAGATGATGTCGCTCGCTCAAGACGAAACGAGAATCGTTGTCCTGTAGAGGGAACAAAAAGTCCGCATGATGAACGATGTGGAGTTGTAGAGCCATCTGTGAAAATGTGCGTTGCGGCTGTGTATTCTTTGTGCATATATTCTAAAGCTATCTGATAAGTTGCTGCTTGAGGCATTTTCTTTTTCGCACTGATTCCAGGTATATATGGCACGATTTCCAGTGGGGACAGTGTCCATGGTGAAATGTTTCGTGGCATAATTTGTGACGCCTGAGCAGGAATCGAAATAGATATGCTTCCGACGGCCTGCCCAAAGCTAGATGTAGCACGGGTTCTGGAAATATCCTTTAAAAAGTGAGTCTTCGTATGAATGACGTGGCGGAGGTGTATCCGAAGTGTCTCCTGCGAACATAGCACTTCCAGAGACAGGCATCCAGCTTCTGCTACAGTCCCTGAGCGGGACGACCTCTTCGGAAGGCCAAGACATACGCGAAGGCAGTTGTTTCGTGCTGCCTCTAGTTTTCTCTTGCTTGTGGGAGATATTTTGTGCAGGATCGGGAGGTAATATCGTAGTGTTCCGTCGACGGAGGCCTTAAGGAGGAGCACCATTGATCTACAGTTGCTGCCCCACTATGATCCGGCTAAAAATCGGAATACATGCGACGCCGAGGAAATCTTTTCACTCAGTTTTTTCACTTGGGCCGACCATGTGAGGTTCCTATCGATCGTCACTCCAAGAAACCTTCGCGTCTTGACGTATGGAAGGGCACGACCACCCAACACTAGTGGGTATTTTTCCATACACCTCCGCGTGAAAGCCATGGCAACGCTTTTGTCGGGGGACAATTTCAGACCCCTTGGATTTAGGTAGGCCAATATATTTGCTAGCGCTCTCTGGAGGCGTTGTTGGGTGGTACTGCGGGAACGTGCTGCACTCCAAATGCAGATGTCGTCCGCATACAGTGTGATTTTGACGCCAGGGGGCAGGTTTCTTTTCAGATGGATGAGGACTAAATTAAATAATACCGGGCTTAACACAGCTCCTTGTGGCACTCCCTTCTCGACGGCATAAAGCGCCGTGGGGCCATCCGGGGTACACATGAAAAGTTGGCATCCTTGAAGATAGTCTTCAATCCATGCGTAGAGCCGTCCTCCAAGACCAAGGGTTTCCAAAGCGTCAAGTATTGCTTTATGATAGACCGAATCATATGCTGCCTTAATGTCTAAGAATAATGCAGTAGGTATGTTGCCAGAGACCAATTCCTCTTCAATTGATGAGACCAAGGCAATGACATTATCAATTGCGGATCTATTTTGCCGGAAGCCATTCATTTCCTCCGGGTAAACTTTTCCAGTTTCCAGGAACCAATTTAGTCGTTTGTAGATTATTTTTTCGAATAGCTTCCCTACGCAGCTAAGCAGAGATATGGGTCTGAAGGAGGCGTAATTTGTTGGCTGCTTCGCTGGTTTCAATATAGGAATGACTTTCGCAAGCTTCCATTCCGTAGGAACCTCCCCAGTTATCCATGAGGTGTTGTAGTACTCCAGAAGGCGTAGGCGAGATGTGTGGCATAGATTTGCGAGCGCTTCATAACTCACGCCGTCATGGCCAGGTGATGATCGCTTGTTTACGTCGCCGATTGCTGCCGTGAGCTCTTCGACGGTGAATGGTAATTCTAAGTCAGGAAGGGTAGCTCGAGGTGGACTAGGCTGACGACTTGCAATTTGCCGCAAAGGTTGTGCCCCGTTGGAAAGGAGCCTGCAGTACTGCTCTGCCACCTCTTTCAGGGATGCGCGCTCATGTAATGAGAGGGCGATAAAAGGATAAAGCTGTTGCGGCTCCTTGCGAATGCCTCTGACGACTCGCCAGATTTTGCTCAGCGGTTGTCGTATGTCCAGTATCCCACAAAAGTCCCTCCACCTTTTTCGGTCCAGTTTGGTGAGGTAACGTCGTATATGTCTTTGTGCCCGTCGACAAGTTCTGAGGTCTTCGATATTCTTAGTACGTAGAGCCTTCCTTTCGGCACGCCTTCGAATGGCACATAACCTTCCAAATTCCTCGTCGTTTGTTGGTACATTACAATGCTTAGTGGCAGAGCGGGTACTTTGTTTGAGGCAATGAGCTATTGTCGGTATTATTTCTGTATTCGTAGTCGAGGCTGTGATTCCTTTGTCTACGGCTGCTGTGTAAGCTTCCCAGTCTACCGACTTCAGTTTCACTTTTCTGGGCGACGTCCGAAAATGAAGGGCAGAGATTAGGATCGGGTAGTGATCACTACCTCGAGTCTCGAAATCTGTACACCATGCGAACATAGGGGCCACTTGACTTGATACGAATGTGACGTCAATGCAGCTAACAGTCGTCGGATTTTTTAGGTACGTTATGCTGCCGTCGTTCAAGGGCTCTATATTGTATTTTGCTAAAAGCTTCGCCAGCTTGGCACCCCGAGCACATGTATGTGAACTGCCCCAGATCTCGTTATGTGCGTTGAAATCGCCACAAATAATATGTGGAGACTGAGTGTTTGTCAACAAGTTTTCCAGTCTTGTCACGTCGAAAGGTGATCCTGGTTCCAAGTAGACGCCGATCAGGGTAAACACTTTGGATGCAATCACTGAGGTTGCGCAAATATATTCGTTCTTGTCATGTGGTGCTACGTCAATCGCAGAGGCAGGTATGTCGTTGCGAAATCCAACGAGCAGTCGGCTAATTCCATTTTGTCGCCTTGAATGATGAAAATAATACCCCTTTACCCTAAAGTGCTCGTCGACGCGAGACTCGGAAATGACTAAAAAAGGGAATCGGTACAATCGCGTAAGATGCTTAAAGTCTGCTAACTTCGAGCGCAAGCCGCGAGCGTTCCACTGGAATATAGTACATGTGCGGAAGTGTTTGTTGGTGGACACCGCTTGTGAGACGATTGTTGGCGAAGCCATCGTTGCTACTGCGAAGAATCACGGCTTTGCGCCGTGAAAGAAGACGACACTAGCGGTTCCAAAGCCAGGACGGCCTCTACTTCGGGGATGCTCTTAAACGATGGGCTGGCACGGAGAATAGCCTTGATTGCGGCGAACATCATGGGAATCAGCATACTCGATATCTCATTTGCAGTGATACCATCTAACAACTTTTCTTGGTTCTTCCTGTTCTTCTGCTGCGACCTTGAGGACACCTGTTGCTGTCGTGGGCTTGAGGTTATATCACTTGAGTGCTTTGATGGATTCGTTGCAGTTGAAGGCCTTTGCTGGTTTTCTTTCACGGCTGAGGCGTAGGACTTTTTGAAAGCCGTGTCGCTGCGCTGCACCGTGTCGTGTTGCTTTTGGTTTGTAGACGTATACATCACATCCGGATTCGGTGGTGGTTCTCGTCGTTTCCGCACTTTTCCTTGGATTTGCTCCATCGTCCGTGCAAGAGTGGCTGATTTCTTTTTAGGACACCCTCCGTATGACGCAGCATACTCTGCTCCACAGTTTGCACACCGAGGCTGGGAACGTGACGTACACTCCTCATGCGTATGTGGACCAGCGCATATCTTACAGCGGATGGGGCCTTTACAATATTTCGCTATGTGTCCATGTCTTTGACATCTGAAACATTGAGTAGCGGACCCCATGTATTCCGTCACGGGATAACTGCAGAATCCAAGCGACACTCGGTTTGGTAAAGGGGCGTCCTTAGAGAATTCCAGGATGACCGAGCGTCTTCGGGTTTCCGTTACTACGCCATCTTCGTTAGGGACGTAGAAAACTTGCCTTTTAGCAGATATGACTCCTTGTTCGCTCAAATACTCCTTGAGGTCGTCATCTGAGTACTCAACAGGAACGTCCTGTATCCTCCCGTACGTGGCAGAGTAGGAGTATGGAACTCGAGCTTCTACAGGAATACCCGATAGATCTGTCACTGTGAGGAGACGATTGGCTGCAGGAAGTGTAGACACTGTCACCATGAGGCTGCCATCCTTGTTGAGACGGTGGCTGAGTATCTTTTCTTGGGCTGTTGTCACGACCGCAGAAGCCAGAAGATTTGGGTTTACTTTCCATAAGCTGCTGTCAGGCTGAGTTGGCTTGAATATAACAGGAACACCTGCGGCTCTTTCCTTTTTGTAAGAGACAACAGTGAAGGCTGTCTGGTCCATCTCTTCGTTGTCTCCTGCAGATTCCTTTGTGTCGATGTCATCTTCACGTAGCCTTTTCCTTGCTTGCTCATCTTCTCTGTGGTCTACAGAAGCAACGTGCTGACCTGATTGCTGATTGCTTGCGACGGATGCCATCAGAGCATCACGAAGGGCGGCCGACGGCGGAGGCTCGCCGTGCTGCTTCGGTCCGGCGCGCTTCGGGAGCCGCTTGCTGTGCTTCTCTCGCAGGACGGTGACCCCCAGACCGGCGTTCGGTGAAAGAGAGGCACAAAGAGTAAAAAGGCGCTCTACACTTGCTAAAAAAGACTTAAAATAACAGACGGGCGTTCGGAAGCGAGCCTATCCTCGTCGTCAGAACATCTAAAGAAAATGAATTTCCCCCACAAGCTCCTAGGTGGAAGATAGATACAGCCGACTGGGAGAAATTTCGAAATCTATCTAGCATTTCATGGGCTGATATGTCTTCTCTAGAAATTGATGCCGCTGTGGAGTATTTTACAGCGTTCATAATAGATGCCGCATCTAAATGCATATCTGAAGGAAGTGGTTTGGCATGCCGACGGCGTGTCCCGTGGTGGAAAGACGAATGTAGGATTGCTCGTAAGAAACAGAACAAAGCGTGGGGGTTGCTACGCGCTTCCCCCACTGCAAAGAATCTTATCAACTTTAAGAAAGTAAAATCTCAAGGCAGGAGAACCCGCAGGCAGGCCAGAAGAGAAAGTTGGCAGAACTTTTTATCAAGTATTAACTCGTTTACAGATGAGGCGAAAGTCTGGAACCGCGTAAATAGAATTAGAAGGCGACAAACATATTCACTCCCTCTGGTAAACACACAGGGTGATATGCTGCAAGACCAGGCAGACTCAATTGGGGAGCACTTTGAGAGCGTGTCAAGTTCAACAAATTATTCAGAATCCTTTCTCAAATACAAACAAATAGAAGAATGTAAGTCACTCATAAGAAAATGTCGAAAGAATGAACCATACAACTGTCCATTTAGTATTGCCGAGTTCAGAGCTGCCTTGAGATCATGCAAGAGCTCCGCACCGGGTTCTGACCATGTATGAAATGTATGAATTATGTATGAAATGATCAAAAACCTACACAATGACACCCAAGTTACACTACTCACAATTTTCAACACTATTTGGGCTGCAGGATGCTTTCCAACTGCATGGAAAGAAGCAATTGTGGTCCCTGTTTTGAAGCAGGGGAAAGACCCATCCATGGCGGCATGCTATCGTCCGATAGCTCTTACAAGCTGCCTGTGTAAGGTTTTTGAAAAAATGATAAATCGGCGACTCATCCATTTCCTTGAACAAAACAAAATGCTTGATCCCTATCATTGTGGCTTCCGAGAAGGGCGCTGCACAACCGACCATCTTGTACGTATTGAAGAACATATTCGTGACGCGTTTGTACACAAACAGTTTTTCTTATCGATATTCCTCGATATGGAGAAGGCGTACGATACGACCTGGCGCTACGGAATCTTGAGAGATTTGTCAGAAATGGGCATTCATGGTAATATGCTAAACGTAATAAAAAGCTACTTGTCCAATGGTACCTTCCGGGTGAAAGTAGGCAATGTGCTGTCACGTCCTTTTACACAAGAAACCGGTGTACCCCAGGGTGGCGTGCTCAGTTGCACACTCTTTATTGTTAAGATGACAACACTTCGTGCTTCCTTACCACCGGCCATTTTATATTCCGCCTATGTGGACGACATTCAAATAGGTTTCAGATCCTGTAACCTCGCAGTGTGCGAGAGACAGGTACAGCATGGTTTGAACAAGGTGTCAGGGTGGGCAGAGAAAAATGGATTCAAAATCAATCCTCATAAGAGTTCTTGTGTTTTGTTTACAAGGAAGAGAGGCCTGGTTCCGGATCCCTGCTTAGAAATGTGTGGACAACAGATACCTGTAAACAAAGAGCACAAATTTCTAGGTGTTATACTCGACAATAGACTCACTTTCGTCCCACACATTAAACATCTTAAAGAAAAGTGTCTAAAAACAATGAACATAATGAAACTTCTATCCCAGACTACGTGGGGTAGTGACAGGAAGTGCCTAATGAATCTCTATAAGAGCCTAATCCGGTCACGATTAGATTATGGTGCCGTGGTATATAACTCTGCCGCCGCGAGCGCGCTAAAGATGCTAGACCCTGTTCACCATCTGGGTATCCGTTTAGCCACAGGAGCTTTCAGAACGAGTCCCGTACAAAATTTATATGCAGAATCGAATGAGTGGTCACTTCATATCCAGAGAACATACATCAGCCAAACATATTTTTTGAAAGTCCACTCTAATCCTGAACATCCCTGTTTTAACACCATTAATGATATCACATATGCTACACTGTTTCGTAATCGTCCTTCCGTAAGACAGCCTTTCTCGCTGCGTGTGAGGGAGCTTAGACATGAAATGCATGTTCCGCTCCTCGAACTTTGCCTGATGCATCCAGCCAAGCTGCTACCTCCTTGGGAGTGGCAGTTGATACAATGCGATACATCTTTCATGGAAGTTAGAAAAAACGCTCCAGAGATTGAAATCCAAATGCATTTCCGGGAACTCCAGCACAAACACTCCTGCACGGAGTTCTACACAGACGCATCGAAGTCACACGACGGGGTGTCCTACGCAGCCGTCGGGCCATCCTTCTCGGAAACCGATGTACTGCATGCGGAAACTAGCATCTTTACGGCTGAGGCCTATGCACTATTGTCGGCTGTGAAGCATATCAGGAAATCAAAACTCCAGAAAGCAGTCATATATACGGATTCCCTTAGTGTTGTGAAGGCCTTGATGGCATTCTCTAACCACAAAAATCCGTTAATTAACGAACTCTATTCTGCTCTGTGTAAAGCGTATATAGGTAATCAGCATGTCATCATATGCTGGGTGCCAGGTCATAGGGGCATCGAAGGTAACGTTCTGCATCGCATTCTGCTAATCTCACCGCTGCAGTTCCTGTCAGAGACCTGAAGCCCTTCTTACGGAGGAAACTACGGAACCAGTGGCAACGCCTATGGGACGCGGAAACAAATAATAAGCTCCACGTGATAAAGCCACAGTTAGGATTCTGGCCTTCCATAACAAAATCACGCCGGAGAGATGTCCTATTCTGTCGTCTAAGAATAGGACACACATTTGACACACATAACATTTTACTCACCGGAAACGAGCCTCCAACCTGTGGTAGATGCGGGGAAAGGCTGACCGTCCTCCACGTCCTTCTGGAGTGTCGGAAAGCCGAATCTGAATGAAAGAAACATTTTCCCTTAGCATACCGCCAGCACATCTCCCTTCATCCAGTAATGTTACTCGGCCCAGAACCACTGTTTGACTCCAGTGCAGTCCTGGGCTTCCTGAAAGATGTTGTATTACATGTTATTAGCCCCACACACTCGTAGCGTCTCCTCTGTTTAGAGGATGCCGCTGTGATAGCTGTTTCATATAGCACATGCCTCTAGGCCCTTGTGTTTCAAGGGCTCTGGCGAGGCAGTGGTGCTCCAGGTAATTTTACCATCTAATATAATTTCTGTATTGCATCACTCTTTCACGATGGATTTTATTACACATAGAACACGTCATTACAGATAGATCTTATTACAGATAGATTTTATGCACTCTAGAGCGACCATTTTTAAGGCCCCTATACAGCCACCTTACATTAACCCCATAGAACTCATAACTACATTGCGAACTTATCAACACTGCCTTGGCGCTCTTTGGTCACAATTGGCCCTTGCGCCAATAAACACTACATATCATCATCATCATCCTCGCCGCAATCCAAGCACGCGGGGCTGCCTCTTCCGTGCAGTCTGTGCATTCTGGCGGCCGTGTTGTAGCAGCCGACGCGCAGCCGAAGGAGAAACGAGCGGTCCCAGCGGGAGATACCCGCTCGGGGGAGGAGGCGAGGGGGCGTACCTGCAGCAACGCGCGGATCCGGGGACTGCGCGCGGAGGATGCGCAGTATCGCCGTCTTGGCCACGTCGAAACCCGTGACGTAGCTGGCGAGGGGGAAGCGAGTCGAGAGAGCTTGCTTCGCGAGGGAGTCGGCCGCATCGTACCCGGGCAGCCCGTTGTGCGCGGGGACCCACTGCAATGCAAAATCGCAGCCCTGATTTACGAGATGGCACAGTTTTGATCACACGCGCTGCACAAGCGGAAGACCGGCATAGTCCTTCCTCAGCATGCACAGAGCCGCACGCGAGTCCGACAGTATCGCGGCAGACGAGACACCGCACTGCTGAAGAAGTAGGTCAGCCGCGAGGTCAATCGCCGCGAGTTCGGCGACTGTCGACGAGGCAGGAAAACGAAGGTGGCACTGTCGAGACGGAGAAATGTCCGGTGCCGTGCACGCGGCAGCGGCGGAACCATCACTGGACACGGATGTTCGAAGATCAATGCAACCGTCTCCTGCTGCATGGCACACAGTGCTGTTTGTCGCTTGCTTTTGACGCCCGGGACGGTGATGTATACGCCGAGGAGCGCGGAGGCGTGCGGCGAAGGTGGCAGGGGGAGGAGTTGAGGCAAAGAGGCGATGCGAGTGCTGAACTCGGGGGCACGCTGGCCCATGCCCGAGCCCTCGAGGGTGTGGAGGCGGCACACGAGACGCTGACCCTGTGGCGACCGTTGCAGACGATCGATGTGGTGAAGCGCTTGTTTCCGCGCGCGAAGTGAGGGCGGCCAGTTTCCCGCTTCGGCGAGAGTTGCCCCCACTTGCGAGAAGCGGGGAAGCGCGTACATTTGGCGAACTGCGGTGCGATGCTCGAGGTTGACGGCCTTCCAGTTGGCTGCACTGGCGTTGGTGAGTGGGAGCGCGTAGAGCGCTCGCGACGTTGCAATCGAGTTGTAAACTCGGAGCGCAAGATGCGGTGTGCAGCCGCAGCCTCGGGCGAGCAGGGAGCGGGCGGCGCCTGCGGCTTTGCTGGAGTCCCTGCAGAGTTGTGTGGCGGCCGCGTTAAAGTTGAGGCGGCAGTCGATGTGGAGGCCGAGGTATCGGACTTTTCTCTGCCACGGGAGGGGCTTCCGCGCAGCAAGAGAGTTGGCACTTCCAAGCGTGCACAGCTCGCACGGGGGTGAATTAGTAGCACCTCGGTTTTTGACGCCGACAGCTGAAGCCCTATGCTGCCGAGATATTCGTCCGCGGCGTTGATCGCCAACTGAAGTGAGTGACGCACTTGGTAGCCATGGTCCGTGGGCCCACAAGCAAAAAGAGCGATGTCGTCAGCGTAAATCGCCACACGGACTTCGAAGGCTGTCACCTTCGGTATGAAATCAGGGAGCCTTGCCAGCGCCAATATGAAGAGGAAAGGGCTGAGGACAGTGCCCTGAGGAACACCAGAGGTCACGCTACTGGGGGTGCTGAGCGCGTCACCCACGCGAACTCTGAGCGTTTGGTCGTTGAGAAAGGCCGAGACATAGTCCAGTAGGTGGCCGGTGATACGCATCTCGCGAAGCGCTGCAATCATGGTGCCGTGCGGGAGGCCTTCGAACGCGCGTTCCTAATCAAGCAGCACCAGGTATCTGGCTTCGTGGCGGCTTGCCGCGTCCTCGAGCGTAGCGACAACGTCCGCGAGGGAATCAGCTGTCGAGCGCAGTCGGCGGAAGCCGCTTTGTTCAGGGGCAAAGGCGTCTAGGGCGGAGGCAATCCATTCAAGGCGGTGCAAAGCCATGGACTCCATTGTTTTGCCGGGTACCGAGGTTAGCGATACTGGGCGATAGGAGTTGATGTTCGAGGCTGGTTTGTCGCGCTTGAGAATGGGAACGACGATCGCCTCTTTCCAGTCGGCGGGAATGATGCCGCTGCGCCAGACCGAGTTGAAGACCTCGAGAAGTGACGGAAGCTGAGCTGCGTCAATGTTCCTCAGGACTTCATGAGTAACACCGTCGGAACCGGCAGCGGAGCGACGTTTGCGTCTGTTCAAGACGATGCGCAACTCGCTGAACGTGAACTCAGCAGAACACAGCACTTCTACATGCTGCAGAATTGCGCTCGTTGGGAAATAGCGCATAGGAGCGAGGTGTTCAACCATGTTGCGTGGCGGAAGTTCGACGGCGGCTGTGACAGGGCACACAGACGGCGGAGCGAACGTATGCGCGAAGAGTTCGGCTAACTGCTCGGCACTCAAGCCCCGGGCCACTGCGATGGAGAGTGCAGGGCGGCGGAGGATCTTGGGACTAAGTAGGGCGGCGAGAATGCGTCAGGGGCGTGCTTTGTCGCGAGTGTCCTCCAAGGAGAGGCAGAGACTTTGCCAGCTCTGGTTGCGACGCCGCCTGGTATGACGACGGCACGCGGCATCAAGGCGGTTGTAAAGAGTCCAGTGCTCCACCTTGTCGCTTTTGATGGCGCGGCGTTCAGCGCATCGGCGTGCCGCGCGTATATTCAAAAGTTTGATGTCGGGCGCCGGCGTTCCAGCGGGCACCGTACACGACTTGGTCGCGGCGACAACGCACCTCGAAATGTGCGCGAGGAAGTCGGTGTTCGCCGGAGGGGGCGTGGGCCAGAGCGTCCTGAACAGAAACCAGTCGGTGATGCGATAGGTAGAGGTCCGGTCTCGGCTCAGACCGAGCGGGTCAAGCGAGATCGGATAATGATCCGACCCATGAGTGTCAGGGCTGCGTACCCACTCATAGTGGCACCGTTCGCTAAACAGCGATAAGTCTTTCACACTCCCGCGCACCTTCCGACGCACGAAAGTGGGACTGCCGGTGTTGATGATCAGCAGACCAGAGGAGTGGATGGAGTTCAGCAGGTTCCTGCCATTAGGCTCACAGCGGCTGCTGCGCCATGCCGTGTGGTGAGAGTTGAAGTCGCCGCACACAACATAGTCACCGTTGATGCGCGCGGTAAGGCTCTCCACGAAAGACGTATCCCATCGCTGCACGGCTTGCACGTACACACTGGCGACACAAGTGTAGGCCCCCCCAACGCGCACAGTCACAGCCACACACTCTACGGAGGTGGGAACGATGTCGGCCACACGAACGACGGCTTGGGCAAGGCGCGCACGGACGTAAATAGACGCGCGGGAGCGACCGGGTGGATGGAGCAGATCACAGTACTGCGTGTTGGCGCAAGTCCGTAACTCGCAGGTGGTCGCACTGTGGTATCTCACGAATCCCGGAAGGTTGCACTCCCCGTCGGGCGTGTATGTCTCTTGCAACGCGAGCACGTCGTACTCGTGCAGGAGTAGGGGTTCGGACAGTTCGGCGTGTCGTCGGCGCAGCGAGCGCACGTTCCATTGCAGGATGCGCGGCCGACGTTTGGCTTGGCGACTAGCCATGGTGATTGTGTCGCTGTTGACATGCCACTGCCTGCAGGCAGATGGCGCGGAGCGGATGGTCAGCTGGCAGCATGGTGCTGACTGCTTGTATGGTGAGCAGCAGGTTTTTCAGCAGCTGATCCATAGTAGTTTGGGCGGGTGGAGCAGCAGTATCCTGTGTCTGCTGGCGTTGAGAGGCACGAGGGGCTGGTACCGGATGCCTGGGTGCAGGGCTGGGGCCCTTCAGCACGCTCGCATAGGACCGCGCCGGAGATAAGGAGGACTGCTGCGGCTGCTTCTCCTCCCGGACTGCGGCCCTGACAGCACGCCTCGACAATGCCGAGGTGGAGGAAGCCATGATGGTGGCCACCTCCCGTTCTTCCTGCCAATTGGGGCAGGCGGGAGTGTCGGCCCTATGGGGGCCCCCGCAGTTCCTGCAACGGACTTTCTTGTAGGAGGCGCCCTCCGCGTAGCTCTTGCCGCAGGAGATGTAGTCAGTCGGCCATCTGCAGGACTCCAGCACGTGCCCGAAGCGGCCGCACTGCCGACATTGCACTGGACGGGGCCTGGTAGGCCTCACCCTGAACTCGAGCTTGAAAAGGCGCCCGCGTTCAGGGGTGACCGGTCCTGTGATTCGGATGGTGATGGTGCTCTCCTCCCTCGTTGCCGACAGCACGGGAATGCTCGAATCGATGGCTCCCGGCACGTCTGTGTCCGCGGGTAACGGGACCACCCCGTGCAAGAAGCCAGTGCTCTTGCCGCGCTTGGCTGGTAGTCGGGTTGTCACTGGGATTCCGTGCAGCTCAGTGACTGCCAGCAGCTCCTCCAGGCACTCCCGGGTGGTAGTATCGGCGGACACGATGTTGCGTTTTATGGTTAACGCGAACCACTGCAACACCGGGCCGCGAAGAGAGGGTTGCAGCGAGTGAGAGGCGCGGTGCTCCTCGGAAGGTTCCACCGGGCGCCGAGGGACGGAAAAGCACCGTACCGACGACCGCAGGGTCAACCGGGAGTGCAGCAGTCTCCAGGGCTCGTGCACGCCGCCGGCCCCTCTTTGACTGAACCAGAGTGAAGTCGTACGCGGTGGACTCGCGAGCGGATGGTGTCGCTCTCCGTACTGCGTCTGTAGGCACGCTGGGGGTGACCTGGGTAGCGCGTGGGCGCCGCGAGTTGTCAGTTGCCCCGGGAGACGAACAGGAAACATGGGCAGGCTCCTTCCTCTTCTTCTGCTTCTTCTTCTTCCCCTTTGGCTTCGGCCGCGAAGCAGGCTGGCATGGTGGGTCCTTTAGAAACCGCGCCGCAGGGTGATCAGGGCCCTGATGTGACGAAACAGTGGGTGTTGCGTCCGTCAGCTCCATCGCGTCGGCAGTGCTTTCGTTTGTAGCTGGTTCGCTAGCAGATGCTGCAGGGGACCCGCCGCTATCAGGAGCAGACGGCGCGTCGAGGGTGGTGCCGGGCGCGCCCTTGCTTAGACTGGGCGCGGAGTAAGCGGCTGTAGACTCGGCAAGATGTCGAGAGGTGGCGCTCGCCCTTTTTGGAGAAGGAGATTCTTGATGATGGGGAGGAAAGGTTGGGGTAAAGTGCAGCGCAGTAACTGTCTCTCAGCAGAGGACACCTCAACCGCGCTGCACAGGGGGTAGGGAATGAAAGTAGGGGGAGAGAAAGAGCACCAGAAACAGCAGCACGCCGCGGAAATGGGATGGAGCTAAAGGCGGTCGGCGAGGCCGACAGCCTCGGCGAATGTCAGGAGCGCACGTAGAAGTGTCCTGTGTCGTGAAGGGCAGCCCGAGGGGTGCAGGAGTTCAGTCACGGTGTCGCACGGCAGGCCGTGCCCCCGGTAAACACGGGCAAGGGACGCGCGCGCGAGCGAAAAGTTGGGGCACTCACATAGCAGGTGCTGGAGTGTCTCGATCGCGCCGCAGTCGCCGCAAAGGGGAGAGGGGGCTCCACGCAGTCGATGCCGCCGCTCGGCGGGCCACACAGAACCGGTACGAAGGGCGAGGAGGAAGGCGCGCTCGCGCCTAGTGAATCCGGTCTGCGGGAGATAGCGCGGTGGGCGCCCCTGCGCAACTCGGTCGTCGGGATGGCGGAGCGCGAGCTCCCGTCTGAAGTGGAGTCGCGCTGTATCCAGCGAGCTCACCCGGTCTGTCAGCGCGGTCGACGGGTCGTGTGCGCGCCTGGCCAGCTGGTCCGCCGTCTCGTTGCCCGCGACTCCGACGTGCGAGGGGATCCACTGCAGGCGTAGGTTGCAACGCCCCTGCAGTGCGTGCAGACGGACGGCAAGGCGCTGTGCAAGGGGCGGCGCGCGCTCGTCGAGTAGCAGCTGTTGCAGCGCGGACCTCGAGTCGCAAAGAATCGCCGCGGTGGTGATGTGCGGCGACTCCTCGAGGATGTCCGCAGCGAGGTGAAGTCCAGCTAGCTCCGCCGTGGTAGAGGAAGCCCGGTAGTAGAGCCGGCACTGCTTCGTGATGCCAAGTTCGGGAGCAACACAGGCGGCAGCCGCCGAGCCGTCGCTGAGGACGGAGCCATCGGCATACAAGTGCGTCATTCCTCCCAGGTCGTCCTCGATCCTGGCAGCAGCCTCCTGCTGTACAGCGCAGAGAGGCGTGCGATGTTTGGAGCGGACGCCCGGGAGGTCGAGACTCACGTGAAGTGGCGTGCGCTGGTGTGGCGGTGGCCAGGTCGGCGGTACGGGCGGAGGGTCGACCACCAGGCTGTCATACAGTTCGCACACTGTTCCCACTCGTGACTGGGGCAGGCAACGGATGAGGGACAGGATGGGTCCTGCGTCCGGGGCACAGGAGAGGCGCTCGAGGTGACCGAGGGCACGCAGGTCAGCCGTCAAAGAGACGGGCCACGCGCCGGTCTCCGCGAGCGTCTCCGCAACCCGCGATGAGCGAGGGAGGCCGTGGCACATGCGAAGCACTCGGCGGTGGTCGCTGTCGATGAGCTTCCACAGCCGGGCACTGACACGACACAGTGGTAACGCGTACAACACTTTCGGCAGTGCCATCGCAGAGTAGAGCGCCGCCGCGAACGAGGCAGGGCAGCCGTCGCCACGGGCGAGAAGGCCGCGCACCGCACTCTCCACTCGGCGCATCTCAGCGCGCAGCCGGCGCACAGCAGCGAACCACGTGAGGCGGTTGTCTACCGTGAGCCCCAGGTACCGCACTGTCGGGCGCCAGGGCAGGGGCACTCCTTCGACGAGCACGCAGCCGGTGCGGCGGCGAATACCGCAGGGGCGGATCAGGATAGCCTCGGATTTCGTCGACGACAGCCGCAAGCCGATGGCGCGCAGGAAGTTCGCGACGCCGTCCAGCGCCTCCTGAAGCCGGTAGCGCATCCCTGTGCGGTAACGCACAGGGAAGCGGCCCGTTATGGAATGCACTCGATGATGGGCGCGAGGGCAAGGTTGAACAAAAACGGGCTCAACACGCTTCCCTGAGGCACACCGCAGCTCACAGGACGGGGCGAGCCGACCGTGCCCCCGACTCGGACAGCTGATGTTCTCCCGGCGAGGAAGGCCTCGATGTAAGCAAGGAGCCTGCCCTCCACACTGAGCGCCCGCACGACAGAGAGGATGGTGTCGTGAGGGAGGCAGTCGAATGCGCTCTGGACATCGAGGAGCAGCAAGAAGGCAGTCTCCCTGTCGAGCCTGGCCTGCTCGAGGGTGCCGACGACGACAGCGATGCAGTCCGCCGTGGAGCGGCGAGCGCGGAAGCCGCACTGCTCGGGAGGTAGGGCACCGCGGGTATCCGCAATCCACTGGAGCCGGGACAGAGCCATCGCCTCCATCGTCTTGCCCGGGATAGACGTGAGGGAGATCGGCCGGTATGAGGCAGGGCTGTGAGGTGGCTTGCCGCGTTTCAGCACGGGGACGATTACAGCATGTCGCCACGAATCCGGGAGGGAGCCGCTGTGCAGGACGTCGTTGTAAGCGTCGAGCAGGAGGCGGCGCTGCGGCTCGTCCAGGTTTCGCAGCATCTGCAGCGTGATCCCGTCCGCCCCAGGCGCGCTGCGGCGGCGCCGGCCGCGCGACAGGGCCCGCTGCAGCTCGTGATGAGTGAAGTCACTTTCGCACAGGCTTGTGATTGCCTGTGCGTGGTTTGTGTGAGCTTCGCCATGCACGAACACCGCAGCGTACGGCGCCTGTAACACTGCCGGGGGCGCGCTGGAAGCAGGAGGGGTGGCAGCAAAAGCGTTCGCCAGAAGCTCTGCGAGCTCCAGCTCGCTGATCCCGCGCGCTATGGCGATGGCTAGCACCGGGAACCGCGGTGCCTTCGGGTTCAGGAGGGCCCGGAGTACTCGCCATCCACGGCGCTCGTTGCACGGCTGGGCGAGCGACGAGCAGAGGCCGGCCCAAGATCGGCGGCGCAGCTGACGGGCGTGTCGTCTGCACACAGCGTCCAGGCGGTTGTACAAAGTCCAGTCCCCCTCGGCTCCGGTTCGCATCGCTCTCCGCTGAGCGCGGCGGCGAGCGGCGCGCACATTGAGGAGCTTGATGTCCGGGCAAGGGGAACCGGCAGGTACGGCAACACGCGTCGAAGCCCGATTCGCGCACTCTGCGATGTGCGCGAAGAAATCGTCGCCGCGCAGTGTTTGGGCACAGAAATCGCGGAACATGGTCCAGCGCACGACCGTGTACACACGCGTGGCGCCGCGATTCGGCCGCACGGGGAAGAGGGAGATGGGGAAGTGGTCGGATCCCGCGGTGTCCGGGGCACGCTGCCACTCGTATGAGCAGCGCTCCGAAACAAGCGCGAGATCGATCACTGTGGCGGTCCCGCTGCGACGGGCGAAGGTGGGCTGGCCGCTGTAGATGACGGCAAGGCCCGCCGCACCGGCCGTGCCCATCAAGTTCTTCCCCCGGATGGTGGTCTTCGCAGAGCCCCAGCACCCATGATGCGCGTTGAAATCGCCGCACACCACACAGTCACGCGTGAGCGAAGCGGCGAGGCGCGACAGGAATGTCATGTCGCACTGCAGAGCGGGTCGCACGTACACACTCGCGACCGACGTATCGGTGCCGCGCACACGGACTGTAACGGCCACGCACTCGACCACTGCACAGCACAGATGTTCTGTGGCGATGAGGGCGTGCGGGAGAGAGGCACGCACATACACCGCTGCGCGAGGGGAGCCAGGAGGGTGCGCCGCGTCGGTGCAGGGCGCAGCATCGCAGTCGTCGCGTCGGCACTCTGTGGGGCTGCTGTATCCGATGTAGCCGGGCAGCGAGACTTCCTCTGCACGCGCATACGTTTCCTGGAAGGCGAGGACGTCATAGCCGTGCAGAGGCAGCTGCTCGGCTAACTCTGCGTGCCTTCGCCGCAGGGAGTTGCAGTTCCACTGCAGGATGCGCGGCCGACATTCAGCAGTGGGACTGGCCATGATGGTTCGGTGGCTGTTGTAAAGCCACTGCCTGCAGGCAGATGGATCGTAGCGGGTGTTCAGCTGGCAGCATAGCGCCGACTGCTTGCATGGTAACCAGCAGGTCTGCTACCAGCTGATCCACTGTAGTCTGGCCAGGGGGGGCAGCATTGTCCCGTGTCTCCTGACGGCGGGAGGTTCAAGGGGCCGGTAACGGACGCTTGGGTGCGGGGTTGGGGCCTTTCAGCGCGCTCGCATATGACCGCGCCAAGGTTGAGGACTGCTGCTGGTGCTCCTCCCTGACTGCCGCCCTGACAGCACGCCTCGACAGTGCTGCGGTGGAAGAAGCCATGATGGTTGCCACCTGGCGTTCTTCTTGCCATTTGGGGCAGGCGGGGGTGTCGGCCCTGTGGGGGCCCCCGCAGTTCCTGCAGCGAACCGTCCGGCAGGGTTCGCCCTCCGCATGGCTTTTGCCGCAGCAGATGCAGTCGGACGGCCAACGGCTGGATTCCAGCACGTGCCCGAAGCGGCCGCACTGGCGACACTGCACTGGACGCGGCCTGGCCGGCCTCACCCTGAAGCCGAGCTTGAAGAGGCTCAGGTGTTCAGGGGGCACCGGTCCCGCGAACCGGACAGTGACGGTGCTCCCGTCCCGCGTCGCCGACAGCACTGGAACGCTCGACTCCATGGCTCCTAGCAGGTCAGCATCCGCAGGTAATCCGTTCACCCCGTGCAGGTAGCCGGTGCTCTGGCCGCGCACGGCCGGCAGTCGGGCAGTCACCGAGATGCCGTGCAGCTCGGTTATTGCCAGCAGCTCCTCCTGGCATTCCCGGGTGGTGGTGTCGGCGGCCACGATGTTGCGCCTGTGGTTGACGCGCACCGCAGCAACACCGGCCCGCGATGAGAGGGCCGCCGCGAGTGCGAGGCGCGGTGCTCCCCTGAAGGCTCCGCCGGGCGCCGAGGGCCGGAAGAGCACCGTACCGATGACCGCAGGGTCCACCGGGAGTGCTGCAGTCTCCAGGGCCTTCGCACGCCGCCTGTCCCACCTCGACTGCACGAGGGTGAAGCCATCTGAGGTTGGCTCACTGGCGGGTGGTGTCTGCCTCAATACAGCCGCTGCAGGCACGCTGGGGGCGACAGGGCTGGCGGGCGGGCGCCGCGAGCCGTCTGAAGCGACGGGAGACGAAGACGAGGCAACGGCAGGAGCTTTGTTGTGCTTCTGGTGCTTCTTCCCCTTTCGCTTCGGCAGAGGGGCAGGCTGGCGTGGCGGGTCCTTCAGGAACCGCGCCGCGGGGTGCTCGGGGCCCCGCTTGGACGAGCCGGGGGGAGGTGCGTCCGCCAGCTCCATCGCGTCGGTAGCGTTATCGCGTGCAGCCGAAACGCTAGCAGACGCCGTTGCTGGAGGGGCTCCTGCTTGGGCGGCCGGAGCGGAGAGGGTGGGGGCTGCTTCTCGGGAGGGTGGCAAGATGGCGCCGCCCTGGCCTGCCTGCTCCACGTGGCCGCTGGCTTCAACGTGCTGCTCCGCGCTGGGGGGAGCATACGGCGGCTGCTTGCGACGCGCGGTTGCCTCGTCGTCGTCGCTCTCCGTTTCACGAGCTCGTTTTCTGGAGCTCGACAGGTCCATCTCCTCGTCGTCAGAGGAAGGGAGCGGGACTGAAGCATGGGGCTCCTCGCTTGCTGAGAAACCCTCCGCGGGAGGCTTCGAGGCTACCTCGGGGGCAGACGGACTCGTGCTGTGTCCTGGGGCAGCCTCAGTCTGTGAGGGAACCACGGGTGGAGCAGTGGTGGTGGTGGCCCGTTGACGAAGCCATTCGCCCAGCATGCGTGAGGCCCTCACATGCAGATCCTCCCTGGCGCGTAGCTCGTCGAGGGACGCGGGGCCGAGCGTCAACTGGCTCATGCTAGCATGGCGTCGGTGGCGCACGGGCGGCGGGCGCTCGCTTACCGAGCGAAACTCCATCATAGGCTGCGATGGCCTCTTCTCGCGAGCGGGAAGAAGGCCAAGTGCAGCGAAGGCACGTCACACGTGTAATCTCGAAGGTCGCAGGAAGCGTCCGTTGTCGTGCTCGGAATAGGCGAGGAAGAGCGCGTGAGACGCTGTAGCGTCTGCTGCTGACGCAGGAGCTCCAAACCTCACGTCCGCACACGATGGTAGCTCCGAGTGGACAGCCGCCCTTTTTGGAGGGCCTCCGTCTTGGGAGGCAGGCGGAGAGGAGGTGGCGGCTGTTTCGCCCGAGTGTGGGGAAATGGCGCTGCCGTGGTCCGGTTGCTGCACGTGGCAGCTGGCTGCCGTGTGCTGCTCCGGGCTGGGGGGAGATCTCGACGGCTGCTTGCGTCGCCCGGTTGGCTCCTCGTCGTCGCTCTCTGTCTCGCGGGCGCGTTTCCGGGAGCTGGTCATATCCTTGTCATCGTCGTCGGAGGGGGGGTGCGGGATCAAAGCATCGGGCTCCTGTACTGGGGGGCCGTCCTGGAGAGGCTTCGAAGCGGTAGTAGGCAGGGGGGGATCCACAGGGAGATCGATGGTGGTGGCCCGTTGACTGAGCCACTGGCCCGGCATACGAGTGGCACGACGTTCCAGGTCCTCCCTTACCCAGAGTTCGTCGAGGGATGCACGGCCGAGTGTCACCAGGCTCAAACTGGCATGGCAACGGTGGCGAACGCGTGGCGGGCGCTCTCTGGGCGAAGCGAAAACCATCTTGGGCCGAGACTTCAGAGCGACACGCAGCCTATAATATCTTCCGCGAAACGACCCTCAGGCGTTGGATGCGTCGGCTTCGGCTTACAGCGCACGTGCAACGCCTGTTGCTCGTGCGGCATCGAGCGCTGTCGGACTCCTTTCACGCGCCGTGTGCCTGCTGCACGTGCGACAGCTGTTCTCCCCGGCGGACCGCCGTGGTCTCGCGCGGCGTTATGCGTAGCAAGGCGCGGTGTAGTTAAAAAAAAAATTAAATTATGGGGTTTAACGTGCCAAAACCACTTTCTGATTATGAGGCACGCCGTAGTGGAGGACTCCGGAAATTTCGACCACCTGGGGTTCTTTAACGTGCACCTAAATCTAAGTACACGGGTGTTTTCGCATTTCGCCCCCATCGAAATGCGGCCGCCGTGGCCGGGATTCGATCCCGCGACCTCGTGCTCAGCAGCCCAACACCGCGCGGTGTAGTCGGCGAAGATGAAGCTCGAAATCTTGACCAAAACGCACTCACATTTGATGTAGGTGGTATCCGCTGGTTTCTTGAATCTTGCCGATTCTATCGGTGCAAAATGAAAGGGGTGAATGGCCTTTCTGCAGAAATGAGCGCAGGACGCAGGAGCCCATGTGAGGCACGTCAGTACTCCACGTGTATCGAGTCACCCATTCAGTTGTCGAAAGGTGAACTGCGCGTTGCAAAAGTCTTACTGGCGCTGCGTTGCTTGCCCAGAACATGGCTTCTCCCCTCCCTCCCCTCATTTAATGTGGCAGCTAGAGGTAAAAGGTGCCCGTTCTGAAAAGTTACGGCGCAATATACGCCAATATTCGTGCTTGCATTTATTCGCCGCCGTCGTTGGCGTAGCCTTCGACGTGGTAGTGTCAGGGTATCTGCACAAAAGACGTGCAGTGCATTTGGATGCGAAACGCGGATGCCACGGGGGCACTCCTTCGGCTCCGTTCATTCGACTCTGCCACGCAGCCAGGACAGCGTCCGGCGTCCCACTGCTGACGTGCAGCGTTGTGCGCAAGACCTACCAAGCAGCTTACTGTAAATCATGGTGGTGCATGGAGTTGTCGGAGCGGAGCGGACAGAAAGCGCAAAGCTAGAAAAAAGTGCTGGCAGTTTTCTTCGGTCTCATCTCGGGCAGCATTGAGGTGCGACGCCTAAATGCAAGTGGCAGCGCTTCTCTTCAAGCCAGCGTTGTGAGACGCGTAACTGCTGCACTGTTTGTGCTGCGCAGCCGCAGTTGCCTCCCGTGCTGTGTCGCGCCAAACGTGCAGCTCCTGCGACGAAACATCGTGAGCAGCTTCAGTGCAACGCTAAACCCTGCTATCACTTTCAATGGATCGTCCTCTGGTCGAAACTATCCAATATTTATAATTATTTTCTTAATTAATTATATTACTGGACAAGAACAGGCGTCTTCGTCAACACCAATAAAATTTTCGCTTAAGCTGAATCCCACAGCGCACGGGATACGAATTTCCTTAATTTATGTTTCTCGCAGCATGTAGCACTACAATATTTGGCTCACAGGTTCAAGACAGTAAAGTATTATCCCGTGTGTTAAGGTGAGCATTACATTTGTTCGATGTTTATCAAACGTGTCAATAAGCACTTCTTTAAATGTATTTTTTTCAGCCATGAACTCGCTTACCGTTATCTTACTGCTGGGCTTTGTCGCTTCTGCCAGTGCCGGTGCATGTAAGTCCACGTTGATATTTAAGTGTTCACTGGAGGATATTAGTGTTTTGACGTGAATTCTTAGTGAACGGAGAGGTTATGCAACGCCATTCAGTTGTGCTTTTACTGGGACAGCAGATAAGGGATTGAAATTGGGTTTGGCATGTCCATTCCACTCCATCCATTCCGTTAGGCTGATGACAACCGTTGTCGTCATAGCCGGCACATAAAAGTTTTTCTCATCGTCAGGCCACCTTGCCATACCCAGCTCCACCACCTCCTCAGGACGAAGGACAAGACATATCCGCAACCGTCACCACTGGTGTTTCAAGCCAAGTTAATAGAGTAATGTTCATTTGGGGGTCGGTCGCAGTAACCACTGGAATATCGCGCAACCGGGCTCTGAAATCGGTGGCACCTATGCATGCATTTCGGAGGCCAGAGAGATTGAGAGTAACGAGGGAAGGCCAGGGAGGTTGATCAGACGAAGATCCGGTTTTATACCCTGCGTGGGAAAGAAGTAATCAAGGATTACAAGAAAAAAGAAGGCCAGAAGAGACAGATAGTTAACTCCCGCAGGATGTCTCTAGTATATAAGCGTCTTTTCAGGTCCGTTGATTTGAGAACAGTCATTAAAGCACGCCTAGCGTTCTAGGTTGATAATGGTTGAGGCCAAGCATCCACGATATTTGCCTCTGTAAAGGGTCGACCGCCCAATTGTACGAGTGCGCTTCGAAGAGATTGACGTCAGACGTCAACGCGGCAACAGTGGCAGAGGAGGTGCTCGATAGTCTCGGCACTGTTACATTGGTCGAGTATAGAGGAGTCGGCCATTCCATAAGGAAGAAGTATGAATTTGTGAAGGCTGACACCCAGTCGTAGGCAGCACCGCAGTGCAATGACACACCTATTATTGCACTGCTCAAAGAGCCAGCGTGATGTCGCGAACAATTCATTGAAGTTCCTTGGTTCTATCCGTTCTCGACTGCAATCTGAGCATATTGTGTGCGTCATCAAGGGCTGATGTTGCATTTCATCAGCAAGATTGTTGACGATAATGCCGCAATGACCAGTCACCCACAGAACAATAATATGTCCTTTTCCAACAGTGCAATCGTGAGTTTATGTAATGTTTAAAGCAAATTTTTCTATTCCGATTGTACTATCAGCCGTCCGCGATTGGTCAAACACTTTTTTGGACCACCCCAACTTCATCTGTCTGTCACGCGACGTCACGAAAACCGCGATACCTCACCATCTGATAGCATGTGCACACACTGATTATACATGATTTGACCAAAAAAAGAAAAATGGTCATTTGTGATTTGACGCCTTTTCGCCATTGCCCCCGGATATTGGTCAAAAGCTTTCGGGCTGCACCACTTCACCTGCCTTTCACGGGACGTCACAAAACCATGAAATCTCACCGCGTCAAAGTGACGTGACCGCATTAAAACGCATTACAATGGGGGTGTTCGCCTAGCAGCACTAGTTCTAGGTTGTAGCGGTAGGCTTAAACAGGTCGGCGCTGTATCGAAAACGGGAAAGCCAGCAATTCTCGTCGTCTTCTCTTTCACCAGCACTATGCCCACTGCCCAGTGCCTTCAGTACAGCATTATTATGCCGAACAAAACTGAATTTTCTTCTATATAGCCGCAGGCTGCCCGATTCCGAAATGTATAAAGAATAGCTGACGCCGGTCGCTTAGGCGCTGGCTACTCGCACCTGCCGGAGAGCATGGGTTTATTTGCATATAGTAAAACTTCTTGCGTGGCGGTGTAACGTTTTCGAGCAGTTTCGGCACGTTTACGACCTCGTTCTGCCAACTCTTCTTTGCTGAGGATCCGTTTTAGCATGATTCTTAAGTTTCCGTTGCATGCCGCCGCGATTTTTGACCAGCCACCGCAAGCTAAGTAAGGGAAAGTCGACCAATCGCAGAGTCCAGCACCACCCTCTTCATCCGGTTATCGATTTTCAGTGCACTGGCTCTGCCCCATTGAATCCCTCTCCACTTGAGCGTACTCTTCGCCTCTTGTCGGCCAGTTATATACGACAAGCCACTCAGCGTAGGCAATGTTATTCCTTTTTCAAGGAAACATAAGTGATTTCTTATAAATGAGGGGAGCGTTTGATTGGTCTCTTCAGATAACCCTGCCGGGCACCACCCGATGCTTGCGTCGGCGGTTACGCAAATTCGACGTCAGGAGATTGGAATAAAAACATATTGGAATAGTTTTACGTTATAGGGCCCTTGTTAAATATATGCAATAGCGACATGAAAGGCAGGAAGGTTGACCAGAAAAGTTTGGCCAGAGCAAGCAGTACTCCCCGCAGGGGCGTCTCCGTCAGCAGGCGTTTGTTGTGTTGCGGCGCCACTTACCCCAGCACACGAAGGTTGGACCATACCGAGTCTAACCCTACGCGGCTTAGCCGCGTGCGAGGAAAAGGGTATCCTGGGGGTGGAGGTAATGCCGGGTGTTTGGAGCTTTACGGCCTCTTGGCGCCGTAAACACATCTTTTCGGCCTCGGCTTCACGTAGACGGCACCCCTGGACTTGCCCAACCGGGGGAAATCGGTAGCTGCCTTTTCCTGTCTGCCCCCCCCCCCCCCCAACCTTCGTCTATCTCTCACTTTCCACCTGTCCTGTCTCCTCCTGGCTTCCCCTCACTTCTATTTTTTCCACACAGCAAGGGTTAGCCTTGTGCGTGATAGCCAGTCCTGTTTATAACAGATTAGGTTATAGTGGCTGCATACAGCTGCCGTAGGAAGGCCTTGTTTGAACACAAATCCTGTCACGTCCCTGCGATGTTATTGGGTGCAGGATCACTCCAGCAAAAGGCAGAAGCAGCACGCAGAAGCACAAACACACATCAGACTTGTATTGACGCACACTACGTATATAAACGGCATACACACACGACAGTTCCCCAAAATACCTCAGACAACATGCAGCTATATATACGTATGGTTCAATTATAATCAGCCTACAGTTCAGGCGGAAGCGCGTGTCGCCGTGTCGGAGACCTCGTGGAACCGATGTCGGCCAGCGGGGTCGGACAGCAGTGTCGGCCGGCTGACCCGGCCGGCCGGGTTGGACAGCCGCGTCGGACGGCCAGGTCGGACCGCCTCGCGGGGCTCAGGTGGCCGGCCGCCGTGATCGGCTTGCGTCCACAGCTGGGAGGGTAGCCCTGTGGCCGCCCACCCGAACGGTCGACCGGTTCAGGACCGCCAGCCCCCCAGGGCCAGTTGCGCAGCGGAAGAGCGGGGCGCGATAACCTCTCAGCGGGCGACAACGTTGACTCGGGTGTGGCGCGGTGGCGCGGGCGGCGAAAGCTCCAATGGGCCAGACGCCCAGCGAGGAAGCTCATTTTCGTCGAACGCCGAACCTCGCGCACTGCTCACGCCACGGGCCACACTCTCTCGCGCCACGCTTTTCGAGGTGCCACTGTCGACGCTCCCAAATCGGCGTCGATGATGATGATGGCTCTCTCGCGGGTATTTGCAATGAGTCCGTGTCCTCTTCGTCCCCGCACGGCGCACTGCCTTTTTTATTTATTGATATGATATGAGGAGATGTTGCCGCGCAATTTAAGGCGCCGGCTACTCCTTATCTCTTGGGTGGTTCCGTCATACATCATTCAGGGTTCAAGGTTACATATCAAATAATCTTTTCACACAAGCACCTGGACTTATCACGCAACGTTTCCACACGAAGACTATGACGTAAGGAACACATGGTACATACAATATACAAGGTAAATGTCTCCACACTTATGTAGACGAAGGTCTCAAAAGTACAAACGATACTGTCGCCTAATGACACATTGTCTAGTCAGCGGGTGGTACATACATCGTGTAAATTTATTATCACATAGAGTCACAACAGAACAGTCAACATAATTCCCGAACAGATGCATATATAGAGTGACATTGAAATGGACAGAACAATGAAAGCGCTAATAACGTCCAGCAATGCCGCTGTCCTCAAGAAAAGTCTTTAGTGCTTTTAAGGCGCTCTTCTGCAAGGCCGTTGTTTGCCAAGGGCCCAAAAGATTCCTTAAACTGAAAGGTCTGCGGTCTAATTTAATTAGCGCTGATTTAATTCGGCATATTGGTGTGTCGTGATGTGGGCAATCCAGAAGGAGGTGATATATATCTTCATCTACAGATCCACAATCACATTCGGGGGTTTCCGCTCGGCCAATTCTGTGTAAAAAATTCTTTGTGTAGGCAGTGCCTAGCCTTAATCGATGAATAAGCGTTTCCATAGTTATATCTAATGACAATGAAAATTTGAATTCAATAGATGGATCAATATGGTATAAGTCAGAGCTCTTAGAATTCTGCTCAAACCAAGTGCTTCTAGACATGTTGAAAGACGTTGTCCTTACAATGTAGCGTAATTCATTCTTTGATATTGGGAGCGGAGCCGTATCATCTTTGAGGTGCGCTTGTCGTGCTGCTTCATCGGCTGCTGTGTTGCCAGGAATGTTGCAATGTCCTGGTATCCACTGGAATGCTATTGCATGTTTTGCTTTGCTTGCCTTTGTGAGGTTTTTAAGTGTTTCATATATTATACTGTCGCTGAATGTTTTCCCCTTTGTGCTGCAGAGTGATGTTAGAGCCGCCTGTGAATCGCTGAAAATTACCCATTTTTGCGCATCTGTTACTGACAATATAAATTTTACCGCACATAGCATTGCGAACAGTTCTGCCGTTGTGGATGAAGTCGCACGAGATAACTTAAAAGATTCTTGTTTGTTGAGGTGCGGTATAATGAATGATGAAGTTGAAGAGGTTGCTGAACTGGAGCCGTCTGTATAGACGTGTGTGTATCCTGAATACCGCATATATATCTGGTATAGTGCTAGTTGTTGAGCAGCTTGAATGAACATGTCTCTTTTCCTGAATATCCCATCTACTGACAATTCGATTTTTCGAACTGTAAGCAGCCATAGAGGATATTCGATGTCTGAGTTCCAAAATTCATTTCGTGGCAATATGTGAAGATTTTCCTGAATTTCTATATGAACATAACTTCTATCTTGTTTTATTATGTCTAGAGCCAATGGGTGGTTTTTATGCTGGGTTTGAAGACGGAAATAATGCCGGCATGTTTCTGTAGTTCGCATAACTGGAAATGGTGATTGGCGAGCCTCCGCTATTACAAGAGAACTAGAAGTCGCTCGTGGAACTCCTAGACATAGGCGTAGTCCTCTAGCTAAAAGTCTTTGAAGTCACTCTCCTGACTTGTGGGAAAGTCCGTGTAAGATGGGCGCGGAATATGCAATTTTTTGTCGTATTAATGCATTGTAAACAGTCAGCATGGACGATACTGATCCGCCCCATGATGTGCCTGCAAGTCTGCGAAGTACAGTCATTATGGCATTGACCTAGTTTTCGAAATTCTTTATGTGGGGTGCCCAGGGTAGCTGCCTATCAAGTATTATGTCAAGAAATCGATGCTGTGTGACAATCATTAGAGAGTGTCCTTCCAGATTAAGAGTGAAATTTTTTAACTGCCTCCGAGTGAAGGGCAATACAGCAGTCATTGCGTGTGACAGTACCATCCCTCTTTCTCTCAAAAATTGGTTGATGATGTTTATGCCGTCTTGCAATGCCATCTGAAGTAGTTGAGTATTAGACCCAGATGTCCAAATACACACATCATCGGCATACAGTGAAAACTTCAACTGTGATGGCAGCCTTCGCGTTAAATCAGCCATGACGGAGTTAAAAAGGAAGGGGCTGAGTACGCTTCCCTGTGGTACTCCCTGTTTGACAACATGTTCAGCACTCTTTCCTTCACCCGTCTGAACAAATATTTTGCAACCTGATAAAAATTCAAGAAGTCTATCGCAAGGACCTGCCAGACAGACCAAGTTCCAACATGCTTAGCAGAATATGAACGTGAATAACAGTGTCAAATGCCCTCTTGATGTCTAGGAATACTGCTATCGTCATGTTTCCACGTGCACGCTCGTGCTCCACACAGGTTATTATATCTAATATTGCATCCATTGTGCATCTATGTTTTCTAAAACCTACTAAGTAGTTGGACAACACATTCGTTTCATTACACCACCATTGAAGTCGCGCGTCAATCATTTTCTTCATTACTTTGCATAAACAACTTGTCAGACTAACAGGGCGGAAGGATTCAAGGCACAAGGGCGTCTTACAAGGTTTTAAAATTGGTATGATTCGAGCGACTTTCCAAGAGTCAGGTACAGTTTCCTCTATCCATAAGTTATTATATATGTCTAAGAGAGCATTTGTACCTGTCGGTCCGAGGTTTCTTAGCATATTGTACGTAATGCCGTCCGGCCCAGCAGCGGACTTTTGGCGACATGATGCAATTGCACACTGAAGCTCGCTTAATGTGAAAGTATGATTTAATTGAGGATGTTGGACCCAGTAGCAAGCAGTAATTTTTCGCTTAGCCAACTCTACTGAAATATCAAATTCTGCACATTGTGATGAAAAAGCAGATCTGGAAGTAAGCTCACAAAACTCATCTGCAACTATTATTTCACACGTGTCCCGAGCTACAGCGAGAGCACGAAATGGGAAGCTCTGTGTTACAGGTCCGCTTAAAGAACGAATTACTAGAAAAAGTCGTGGGACAGCCGTGTAAGGAGACAGCGTGCCGCATAAATCTCGCCAGCGCCGTTTGCCTAAACTTTCCATTCGTCTGCGCATTACAATGTGTAATTTCTGAGCGTTTCTGTATGCTTCTAAACTTCCGCTCCATCGGTAAGCTCTTTCGAATCGGCGTCGGATGGCTCTTAGGTGTTCATATTCTCCGTCAACTGCAGCATAATCTTTTGGTATTGGGACCTTCTTTGTGCATATGTTCATATTATCCTGCAAAAATTCTGTAAAATTTTTCCACTGTTGCATGTTGATTAATTTGATCCGTTAGGCGTCACCGAAAAGCTTGCCAGTTGGTTAGTCTGCTGCAACGCCTGATATCATAGTGCATGCTGGGGTGGTTAGCAAGGATGGGAGAATGATCACTTCAATGCGTTTCCATATCTATTGTCTATCCCACACCATTCAGTACATCATGTGAACACAGGGTAACATCTATGCAGCTTGAGTAAATGTATCCACGAAGGAATGTTGGCGACCTATCGTTAAAAACAGTCAAGTTGCATTTATGTATGGCGCACTCAATAACGTTACCCCGTGCATCACAATAATCACTGCCCCAGATGATGATGTGTGCATTGAAGTCGCCACATATAAATACATTAGAATGAGCTATTCTGAAGATATCCACTAGCGCTTCTACTATAATCCGGTTTGAAGGTTGTAGATATAGATTAATAACTGTTATACAGAGCTTGCCAAAGGATACTTTACATGCGATGAATTCCGGGCAGTCTGAATCACTGGACTGAATTTGATAAGATGGTAGGTCCTTTCTGACACACAGGAGCGCTCTGCTAACAGCACCTTGACGAGAAGTCTTATATATCACATAATTCGAGAGGCGAAAGTCGTCATTTATTCCCGTCTCTAGAATGCAAAGTATTGGGAAGTTGTATTGCACAAGCAGTTTACGAAAGTCAGCACACTTCCTTCGAAGACTGTTGGCATTCCACTGAAATATGGAGACATTTTTGTAGCGGTTATTCATGTAGTGCCTGCCGCAGTTTTGGCCCGGATTGTTGACACAATAGTGCTTATAGAGGCAACAAGGCTTTCACTTCTGGTAGGCTGTTTGCTTCGGGCAGAGCAGATAGGATTACCTTAAGAGCTGCGAAAAGCATTGGCAAAATCAGTTGTGTCACCGATGCTGCGGTATGTTCGCTATTAGCTGGTGTTACTTCTGCAGTAGATCCGTAAGGTCGCTGAGAGAAATATGTGCGAGCACAGGAGCTTTCTTGTGTATTACTTTCTGTCTGCTGTCGTCTAGGTTTCCGTAGCACTGATGCATAAGACTGGGCGCTCGACTGTGATCCTCTTGATTGGTCTCTTGATTGCACTGTTGGTTGTTCTCTAGAGGAGGGATATCTTGTTGGTGCTCTTGGCAGTAGTGGTTCCGGTGCCCGCTGAGGTGGGTGATCTGGCACTGGATGAACAATCTCGAGGTTTGGTGCGGGTTCATTGCGTCGCGGTTGTCTTCCATGGATTAGTTCATGTCGACGCATTTGTGCCACTTGTTTTTTCTGTGGGCAGCGTGAGAAGGAGGCGGCATGGTTCCCCGCACAGTTTGCACATTTAGGTTGAAGAAGTGACTTGCACTCCTTGTGGTCATGGTCTTCTGAGCAGATTTTGCATCGACGTGTGCTACGGCAGGTTTTCGCCATGTGCCCAAATCTCTGGCAATTATGGCAGGGAAGTGCGGGTCCTAGGTATTCCTCGACAGGGTGACTGGTGAAACCCAAGTAAATTCTTCCTGGAATAGGGCGGTCGTCTCTGAAAGTCAGAATTACCGTGTGAAGTGGATATGACTTCACTGCTCCATCTTCTTGGCGGGAATACCTTATCTGTCTGCGTGCCGATATAACTCCCGCGTCTAGGAGTTGTTCGTCTGTATACTGCAGAGGCACATGTTTTACTTTTCCAACGTTTCGCGTGTATGACTCTGGGATGAAGGGCTTGACTTCCAGGCCACCTACGCTTGAGAGCATCAAAAGGCGTTTCGCCGATGCTAAGGAGGCAACGCTGACACTGAAACTTCCATCTCTGGTCGTCCTGAAAGACTGTACTTTTTCTTTGGCAGCGGAAACTATTTCGGCAGACACTCGGTTTGGATTTACTTGCCAAAAAGTAGTACCTTCACTTGTTGGACGAAACACAACCGGAATGCCTTCGGCTCGCTTTTTCTTATACGTGACCACAGTAAATGGTGCATCTTCGCCCATCTCTTCTTCATCATTTAGCTCATAATTCGATGTTCCATCATCGTACTTGCTGTCGTCTAGGCGAGGTTTCTTGGTCTCGGCTTCACCGTCAGCCGTTATTCCTGAATTCGCTGAAGTTGATTCCGAGTTGGGGAGAACCAAACGTGCCGGCTTTATGAAGCTTTGTGAGGCTTGCAAGGCTCCAGGCTTTTCATTACGGCCCGTAGCATCATTCATATGGCTTGTTACGTTTGGACGAGCATCGTGCCGATGTTCTCGGCTTCCGACCACCGTAGCGGCAGGGTAATAGTCAGGCCCTCAAAAAAGAAATGTCGTATCTGTAAGGCGCCTGGCTCGTTGAATCTTCATCCGGTGTCTTGTTAATCAATCGTCGTCAAAGGTAACCGTAACTCTCCAAAAAACCAGAAAACTCAGAGCACCACATAAAAACAGCGACCGGACAGATGCACTTCTTCCTCCCGCGCACTGCCTTCCTATGTTTATACTTTCCACTCCCGCGTACCATATATTATGACAGTCCCCTTGTTGGGCTCCATGGTGGGCGGCTGGCGCAGCTGCCGAAAATTACATGTTCAAGCTCTTTGAAGCTCTTTACCCCACTTCTTGATCGCCCTCAGAAAAGAGGGTGCACCGCTGGAGAGTTCCAGTTTTTTGGACGGCCCCCACCCCCCCAAAAAATCGTTCCGAAATATCACGTAAAGAATTCAGAGAAGCCAGAAAAGTCGGTGAGAATGATCTCACCTTTCGTTGTTGCCAACTCACTGATGTTCTTGGCACACGCTATAAAACATCAAAGATCAACATCAACATCATGATATAAAACATCATATAAAACATCAAAGACGGCGAAAGCTTTCGCCGTCAACATCACCGCTAATTATTGTCAATCAAAGCAACCAGTACAGAAACCTTGGCTTACATCGATTCCCACAGTGCGTAGGATGTGCATATCTTTAAAAGCATGAATAATCCGACGCTAGCTATGACAGATTACATTTACCACAGTTCGGTGTGAAACGTGCAACTGAGCAGGAAACTCGCATGAAACTTGCATTAAAGCCTTTGTTCCACACTACATACGACCATAACATTGCTGTTATACTCTCAAGATAGGTCTTTATTGTGTCACTAGTGCCGTTTTAATCTCTCGAAGCTACTTTGAGCGCTAGGCAACTTATTGATTGGACAGTATGCTGCCGTCTGAGGGTTGTGACGAAATGTAAACACGCGGCTACTGCCGCTGTTTCTTTTGTTACAGCGCAGCTAGAGTTGTCAAAGACATGTCAGCTAGGAATGACTTCTCAGTTACTGGCCACAAAGTTCTGCCACGACGCCTTATGTCAAATACAGTTTCCTTATTTGCAGTTCACAAGATCCGCGGTGGCCCTGACGGCAATTTGCATTACCGCCAGGCGTGGTGGAAAGAATAAGTTGCAAAATGGCATTCATTCGGCTCTCCGGTCATTGAGGATGGCTACCTTCAAGAAATAATTAACTACAATTTAGGAAAGCTGCCATAGACATTGCAATATTTCGTTACATTTGGTTTACATGCAGGTACAATTTACCTAAATTAGTTCCTCGGAACACAATTTCACCACTGCTCGCGGTTCGTGTCTTCACCACCAGCAGGCGCTTCTTCATCGGTGGCAGAGACAGTGTCGGTGCTTCACTTTGGCCGCCTTCCTTCTGTTCTTATTTTGGAGTCAAATTGAGTGCAACGACAAAATATGCTACAAACACCAGAAGAGTTCTCAACGTTCATCGCCCTCACAGGCAAAACCCATTCATGCCTGTACCGCCGGTTTTCACAACCTCGCAAAATTTTGATGCGAAGCATTAGAGCAGAAATACAGCCTACACAAAATTAGCGCTCTGCAAAAGTAGAAGGAAAGTGCTGTTTTAAAAGCTAGCTATGATGAGGGGAGAATCCAAGCAGCCTTTCCGGGAGCAGTTTGCATCCTGCTTTCATCCTTGTTGCTGTCTCAATCTCTATGCTTGAATGGAAAACATTTCAAGTGACAGAGGCTCACACGACATTTCGTATTGCCCATAACGACGCTCTTGTTGCATCGTTCTTTAAGACTACAACTTAAATGGATTGGTTGCAAATAGGGTGCCTCAGTTCGTGGAGCTCAGCGTCGCGAACAAAGCGCCTACTGCATATTTTTGCCTTCTTTGTGCGTAGCCAGATGTTCCCGTTTCTGCTGCTCAAAAACCAAATCGTAGAAACAATCATACATATAAAATGATGTAAAATAAGAGAAAATAAAGAAGCACGAAATTGATAAATCGCTTATGTCGATTTTACTAGATCGTACTGTAAATAGAAGACGCGGAGATTTGGAAACTTTCTCGAGTTACCGAATGCTCAAAAAAGATCACATTTTCAAATCAAACAGGGAAAACGAACCACTTGTTACGACGAACCAACGGTATACAACTCTCGCGTCCGCATTTCGCGTATCCAAAATCCATGAAAGTTTGTCCCCTACGCATTGTTGTACACGCTCAAGCATCCTGTTCCTGCTTCAACCTAAGCTTATGTAGAGAAGAAAAGGTGCCAGACGCTGCGTACGGTAATGTGCACTAATAAACTTTTTTTTTTGAGAATGACGGAGCTGAATATTATGCAGTTAACGCTTTTCAGAATATCATCAGAGGGTGTACGAGTCAACAGCGGTATTAAACGTGCCGAAAAGGACCATATTTAGTGGCAGTCACGAAAGGTGCGCTACAAAAGCGTGAGAGACGACTTTCTGTGAATATCGTTTGCATATTGTCATTAGATTCGTGTAGTTCATCTTATTTGAGACTTTTTGCCGATGTCCATGTCTAGCACATGCTTGTAACGGAATCCCCCTCAGTTACAGGATAGGTCATATTTCCGACGGCAATTTTTTGTTCCAGCTAAATTATGCAAGGCTCAAAGTGAGGTGCAGTGTGGCAAAGGTCTAGGAAGGGCCACTCTCTCTCAAGGAGGAAATCCATTTTCCACTTTATGCAGTGAGTATTTGCGTGCATTCGAAAACTTTTTATTCATTTTTCATGCGCGGCCATGGCGTTATGGCAAAGTTATCAGAAATAAAACATATGTTTATGAATGTTATAATGTACAAATAGACGCGACTAATATTTTAATTAATGTGATAATTTCCACGCGTTTCTCTGCACTAGAATTAAGGTATTCACGAAGCTGCTTAAGCGTTAAAATTTTTCAAAGCTAAAGCCGCACATAATATACCTGGCATTTCAATAAAGAGTTGTTCTCGTTTTTAAATTATCAATAGTTCTCTGCTGTTAGGTTCAAAGCACGGTAATAAACTATTCTTTATTCGCAAATTTGATTTCAATGAATTCGCACACATATTCCTCAATACACTGGAAAACAAAAATAAATAAATTCTGGTGCCACACACTACGCAGCCTACTTTGAAAGCGCTCAACCGTTTTTTCAAGTACGACAGGCTTGTGTGAAAGCACGTGACTGCATACGGCTGTAGCTCCTGTGTTCCATACTTTGTTTAGGCTCGGTCACTATTTTCGCATTCTCCAGCGTGGTAGAATGGGAGGCACGTTTTCCTCAAAATTTCTGGGCGCGGGCCTTACACGAATCAGCCTTGCGTAGATATTCACTGAGTATTTATATAAGAGTGAGTGGATTATGAGTTAGTGAGTATATATATAAGAAGATACCCGCAGAGTACGAATAATAACTTTATGCAGAATAAGTTTCTGAGCATTAACCCGTCAAAGACTACATTTGTAATTTTTCATTCACAATTACTAAAAGGGGCTCCCGTTGTGCTTGCGATAGCCAAAATTCTACGCGTGACTTTAGACAAGCAGTTAAAATATAAAATTTATTTCATTGACTAATGCAGCAAGTTTCTTTTGGCATCCGTGTAGCAAATAAATCTCGTAACTAATCCTAGAGATACATTGTTCCTTCACTATATAACTCTTACATTCGTAGCCATCCCTCTTATTGCACATCGTCTTGGAGCAACACTTATTACTGTCATCTAGACGTCCTTCAACGCCTTCGAAATCAATCGCTCCGACTAATGACTTTTCATAACCGTTTTACGCACTCGGAACCACTGTGCAAAAGCCTGAATATTCTACTACTAACAGAACTGTTGAAATGAAGGCTTTATTCATTCTATCCAAGCTAAAGTGTTATGACACGTTAACCTCGGTTTTCCAAATTATTTCCTAAAAAGTACTGACATTACAGGTTTTCTGGAAACGATAATTTACATCTTAACCCCTTTGGTGTCGTCATCTCTTTGGTTATACCAAGAAATGCATTGTCATCCTCGTCGTGTTCTATCAGCGGGTCAGTGGGAGTGCGTGATAGGCAGTCGATACCAGAGTGCTTTTGTCTCGACTTATAGATTTCAGTTATGTCATAATCTTGCAGGCTGAGGCTCCGCCACACCGCACGTCCTGAAGGGCCCTTTAAGTTCGCTAGCCAACACAACGCGTGATGGTCACTAACGACTTTGAACGGCTTGCCATTACGTAAGGGCATAATTTTGCTGTAGCCCAAATGATGCCGAGGCACACCTTTTCGGTTGTAGAATAATTGCCTTCCCCTTTTGACAGCAACCGGCTAGCGTAAGCTATCACCCGTTCAAGTCCGTCTTTCCTCTGGACTAGAACGGCACCGAGGCCAATGCGACAGTTGTCAGGGTGGATTTCTGTATCGGTGTCCTCGTCGAAGTGCTCAAGTACCCGTGGCCATGCATGCTCCGTTTGGGTTCTCGAAATGCGTCGGCCTGCGGAATATAAACAAAGCTTGCAATAAGAATGTGTGCAGATGAAATGAGAAACCTTACGCCATACACCTGTTTCTGGATAAGCAGTACAGTTTTGTACTTATTTACGTCATACAGCACTTATTTTGTATGCGTGCATTGCGAGCCGCTATGAATGTTATGCGCTGTAAACGGCGAAAATCGTAAGATTTGACTTTTGCTGGCCACGCCACTCGGAACTGTTCACTGGGCTTTTTAGGTGTGTGTGTGTGTGTGTGTGTGCCTGTGTGTGTGCGTGTGCGGAGGGGGAGGGGAGCGGAAGTTTTCTACCTTACTATATTTCTTCCCTTTAAACGTGAGCATAATTTCTTATTTTTACAGTGTCGAAATTCGACCCGCAGGGAGCTGTAGTTTCTTTTTTTCCCACATGCCAGGAAAACGGCTTCAAAAGTGTGGTCTGCAGTAACGCCTCTGCAACGCACCTGTGCTGCGAGTGCTGTGAGTTACATTATATGTTGTTTCTTTAAGTTTTATTGGGACAGCAGTATGCAGGATGCCTAATTTTTTGGACCATGAATACAGATTTCTTATGGAAAAGGCTATTATTAAAGGCATTGTAATACACCCATATTTTTAAATCTTGAGAAACGAATTTCGACGGTGACTCCAAGCAATAGCTGAGACCGAGAGTGCGACGCAGCTACGTTTGATAAAAGCACTGTGCGACGATGTGTGTGCCGAACTTTGAATGATGGGCAAAGTGGCGTCCAATACTGATACAGCACGTCACGGCAGATGCTTGCGCGCTGAACGCGTCGCATCAGAATCTGCCAAACGTTCAGTTTGAGACTTCAACGCGCCTTTGGTCATGGGGTGCTTCTGTCTGATTTATAACATTCAGGCCACGCTAGGTTACGGTATTGCCTGGATTGAGTGTAGAAATTCGATTACGAATTCTTTAAGTTTCCTGCACTTCTGAAGATTAAAAAAATGAGGGCTCAATGAAATGTGACTGCCTCCAAGTTTGACATTTTGAACGGTCCAGAGGGTTCAGATAAAAAGGTGATTTACGATTGTTTGTTAATTATTTCTTTTGATACGTTATTAGCGCCAAATATGCTCGCCTTGCCGAAAGATTTATTTGCAACAACCCCACGTGCGCTAAGCTCATTCTATTTTTATGAGAAATTCGTATGTACAGCTTAAAAAAGCATTCTGTGCGGACGTTCCAGACGAATTTCCACTATCGTCGCCACCGTTACCGTCACTCTGATGTTCTCGATAACACTTCGGCATGTTAGAGTTTACACCAGTTTACCCCCTTAAGAGTGTTTTGCTGTGTGTCTAAATAATATCATTACACCTTATAATCTTAAATTTTGCACCCTTGGGGGCTTATCTTGTCCCACAATAATAATCGTCGTGTCTTGCACGCATTTCCTTTCTTTAAAGCTGCGAGCCCGGTATTTCCAGGTCACGAACGGCATGCGCGTTATCAGCTTACACAGCATTCTCGACAGGAAAGTTGGGGGCGCAGAGTTTTCACGGAAGGAAACGCATACAAGGCAGATGACGATTATGGTTTTGGGATAATATGCACTCTTAAAATGTTCACACCCTTTGGGGCTTACCTTGTCCCGCAACAATAATCGTCATCTTCCTTGTTTGTGTTTCCTTTCTTGAAAACTCGGCGCTCTCTACTTTCTTGTCGAGAATGTTGTGTCACGCTGATAACGCGCAAGCCGTTCGTAACTTGGAAGAACAGGGCCCGCAGCGTTAAAGAAAGGAAATGAATGCAAGACATGACGGTTATTGTTGCGGGACAAGATAAGTTGAAAAGCGTGTCAATCTTTTAAAGCTTCTAAGTCCCAAAAGGTGCAAACTTTGTTGAGAGTGCATTAAAAAGGAATTTCCACCAGCCAACACGTCCATTCTATAGGTGCGTTGAGTTCCACCCCATGACACCTTTTACATTAAAGGGGGTCAACCATGCCATTACATTCATTTCTTAGAAGCCATGCATGCAAGTTCTGTTCATCGCAGCACTTTGCTATTCCTGCGCATAATCACCAGACAGCGCCAGCTAGAAAGAGAACCACTAAAGCATGGTAGTTGCTGTATGGACCAATACATGCGGCTAAAATCCGCAAGAAAGAGCAGAATTTTTTTCTGTTGAGTTCCTCATATTTATTCTATGATCAGGCCACCGTGAAACACAAGAAAACAACCTGTAAACATGAGAGCAACCAAAATACACCGCCACACATAAGCCCGGAGCGTTCCATTAAAGACTCTGCTGGCGCTAGCAATACCCATGTACCTTTTTGACAGGCTTCTATAGCCATGGTGTCTTGGCGTGCAGCGCAGTACCAATGCGCCTCATTATTTTATGTAAGTAAACAATAAATCTCCACAAAATGTTTGTTGCGATATGGTCAGCTGGCAGGCCCTTCAAAAGCAGACATGCCTATTAATATGAAATCGCGCTACCTTTAAACTAGCTGCTTCCAATTATTAACGCGGCGGTTACATGTGCGAAACAGAGGTGCTTTACTAGCTATACTAGCTTTACTAGCTATACAGAAAGGTTGTTTTGGTAAATAAAACAGGCTAGCTAACATATTTTCGCAACTTTCTGTTGGGCAAATGGTGTTCTTGATGCTGAAAATTTTCTTAAGGGTTCAAAGTGATTTTCAGTGTATATAGATGCATTATTCAGCCGCTAAAGTGGCTATGACCAAGTTTTACGGCCTTGATTGAATGATTCCTCTTTTTTTTTTTTACAAATGCAGCGCTCAAGGAACAGTCATATATAATTTCATGAATAGCTTGTCTGTTATCGTACATATTTTAACTCAGACACGAAACAATATTAGTGCTCACAATCTGAAACTGATCTTTCGCTGGCGCCAGCGAGATTACATTGCAGGTGCTACGAGGCTTCCTAAGACATTCACGGCTGCCAGAAATGTTGGCTCTCCAACTGATAAAGCCAAGCTTTCTTTGCATACGATTCCATGGTTTTGTCTTGTTTGGTCGCTCGCTTGTGTTCTCGCCGAGTATATTGGCACTCACTTAAAGACGAAGTGTGTCCGGCGGCGGCATTCAGCTTACGGCCCGCATCGGCGAAACCCAATGCCCTAACCACGACCGCACATACGCTTATCTTGTGCCAACGCCAACTAACACTTTCAGATGGTCGCAACACGCTGATTATGATGGTTATTGCTATACTATGTTACATACCCACCACAGGGGGATAAGCCATATATCGGGCCGAGCTCCAACTAGATCTCTGATATCATCGTCACTTCTTGATCATTATGATTCCGGGCACTTTGGCATGCACATACCCACCATCGTGGATCAGCGTAGAAGCGCGTCTGCATGTTGATTGTGATGACATTAATTCGTTAATTAACCTCTGGCACTTTATATACGTGCCCAAAGGAGGGTAAGAATATTACGCACGCCATAGTGGGGGATTCCAGATTAATTTTGAACACTTGGGGTTCTTTAACCTGCACCCACTGCGCGTAACACGAGCGTTTTCGAACTTCGCCCCTATCGAAATGCGGCCGCCGCGGGCGGGATTCGAACCGCGATCCTAGGCCTTAGCAGCACAACGTCATAGCCTGGTCACCACGGCGGGTTATGACAGCGACAATTTCTGTATATGCCAAAACGGAGAGATTGGCCAAAGCGGGAGATACATATCGTGTCAACACCCGCTCGCTCCTTGAGATGATCACTGCGAGCTGTTGACTATGATATCCACAATATGGCACACACCGACAAATAGTGAATCGGTCGAGAAGCGTGTCCACATGTTGAGTGTAATGGTGCTCATTTCCATACAACTGCGCCTGCTCACAATATGGTGTTGGCCAAGAAGCGACCGGTACATTATGAATAAGTAAGAATAAATACAAGCTGTTACGGTTCACTGTGTGCGACGATGAAGGAAACGGGCGCCAAGCGCCTGCGACACGACGTGCATAGTCATCAGGCTCGTCAATATGAAAGGATTTGTCCATCGGGTGTGTGCGACGGGATCATGCACCAGTGAAAATCGCACACTTTTTTGTCCTACGTTCACCCCCTCTACGCCAAAGAGTGGTTTCTCTGCGAATGGCTGTATGTGGGTTGCCCAGCCTGTGGACCCGACGGCGCCTACGCTTCCCCCCCCCCCCCCCCCCCTCTACAGCAGTGAGTGGTATTTCTCCGTATTCCTCTCTGTGAACTGACGAGCATGCTGACAATACCCTCTACCAGGAATCAAGAGAGCAAGAAGTTGCCCTGATTGTGTGGGGCATACGAAGGCCAGCAAGACGCCACAGACACACATTCGCTGCCCATGCGTGCAGAGGAAAGCACGCTGAACGTGTTGGTACTTTTTGTCTTGGAGCGCCCCGCTTACCCATAATAACGTATGAAACTTCTGTTATTGTTTTTACTTCATTTCGTCTTCCCTGCCGAGCCCTCTTCAATGGTCAGTCTGGTTCGAGCTCCAAGCAGAGGCTGCTCAAGGTCGTCGAAACTTCGTGCCCATAGCAACTGGAGGTACCAGCTCCCAACAACTGGTGGCAGCCGTAATTAATTCTATTCAGTATTTGTCGCTTTGCATAGCACGGCTACGCGAGAGCACATTACCGGGCTAGTTTCCTTTGCGCCAAAAGGGGAGGAATGAAATAGGCAAATTTGTCGCATTTCTTTGCCAGCTTCACAAACTCTTTGCATCCCATAGATAAGTGCCGTACATTTGCATAATTTTCATGCCGACAGAAATTGGCGCATTGAGATGCGCTGAACAGGCCTGATGAAGTTAGCTGATTGAATGCTTTTAGTTCGATAGCAGTAAAATGGGGCCCTAGAACGTAAAACTATTCCAATGTGTTTTTATTCCAATCTCCTGACGCCGAATTTGCGTAACCATCGACGCAAGCATCTGGCGGTGACCGGCAGGGTTATCTGAAGAGACCAATCAAACGCTCTCCTCATTTATCGGAGGTCACTTATGTTTGCTTTAAAAACGAATAACATTGCCTACACTGAAAGGCTTGCCTTATCTAAGTGGCTGAAAAGAGGCGAGGAGCCCGCTCAAGTGGAGAGGGATTAGATGGGGCCGAGTCAGTGCACTGAATATCGATAAACGGATGAAGAGGGTGGTGCCGGCGTCTGCGATTGGTCCGCTTTCCCTTAGCTTGCGGTGGCTGGTCTAAAATAGCGGCGGCATGCAACGGAAGGTTAAGAACGCTGCTAAAACGGATCCTCAGTAAACAAGAGTTGGCAGAGCGAGGTTGTAAACGTGTCGAAAGCGCTCGAAAACGTTACACTGCCACACAAAAAGTTTTTTTTTTTGTACGCAAATAAACGCATGCTCTCCGGCAGGTGCGAGTAGCCAGTGTCTGAGCGATTGGCGACAGCCATCTTTTCTACCTTTCGGTATGGGGCAGCAATCGGCTATTCAGAAAAAAATTCAGAAAGAGGTTTTGTTCGGCATAGTAATGCATCTTTACCGCCTAAACCTCACTTTGACGTGGTGAGTTTCTGCGGTTTTGTGACGTTGCGTGGTGGGCAGGTGAAGTGGGTGCAGCCCTAATACTTTTGACCAGTAGCCGAGGTCTAATGGTGAAAAGGCGTCAAATCATAAATAACTGTTTTTCTGTTGTTCGATGCAATCATGCGTAATCAGTGTGTACACTTCACGTCAGCTGGGGAGCTATAAAGTTTTTCTGATGTGGCGTGACAGACAAGCGAAGTGAGGGCGGTCCAAAAAAGTTTTTGACCAATCGCGGATGGCTGATTGCATGAAAGGAAAGGAATAGCTTTGTGCTATAGCGTTCATGCACTCTGGAGGCAGATTCAAGCTGTCGTCGCCACCACCAGAGTAGTCGTGCTGTCATAGTGACGGCGCATGCGGGGAACGCGTTCGGAGGTAACGCGGTGCCCGTTTCCCTACGAAAGCGACGATCGAAACGAAGTGGACGCATGACGCATTGTCAAAGCTACGCTCAGTCACCAAGGTGGTGGAGGAGAAGCAAGGGCGCTATAGCCGAAACGTATTCCAACGTGCTCCTATTGCATTTATGCCATTAGCGCTCCAAGATTGGTAAAAAAAGTTTTGAGCCACGCCCACTTCGCCTATCTGTCACGCGCCGTCACGAGAAGCGCGAAAGCCCCTTATCTGATATCAGTTGTACGTACTTATGGTGCACAATTAAGCCGAAAGAAACTAAAGAAATGTTTCTGATTGTACGCCTTTTTCGCCGTTGTATATAGCCCTCCGGTATTGGTGTTACGACTTCGCCTTACTGTCACGCAGTCGTCCCAAAACCGCAATAACTCACCACTTCAACGGGACCTGGACGCACTGAAGATGCATTATTATTCCAAACAAAACAAACCATCAACAGCCATTCATGACCTTGGTTAGTTAAAAATGGGTTTTGATGTACATCTGCGCTATAGAATTTTTTTTTTGTCAGCGCGCTTCAAAAATTAAGACCCAGGACACATCACGCACCCACTCTCAGTTACTCTTTACTTTGACGATGTGAAACGCCCTTTCCTCACTTAACCTTGCATGGCCACCACACCATTCCTCGCTCTTGCCTCACAACGTCTACCCTTCCTTGCCTCACGCTCAGCAACCTTTGCGAAAGCGATGCTCACCTCACCACGTGAGTGTGAGGGCAGATGAGGATGAGGAAGGCCCTCGTGATGGTACCCATGTCTGGTAACAAATACAGTTTTTCGAACAGTCCCATATACGCACTTTGTCGCTGTCGTAAAATATTCAACATCCACAACCAACTTTCATAGGCCTGTCTTGGATTCCCCTTTCCAGAATGTCTTTTTAGAAAGTCTTCGCTATCGTAATACATGTTCCTTACCCTCGTTAAAGGCATCAGTTTACTATATCCTACCCATGTTCTAAAGTTTCTCAAACGACTCCTTAAGGTAAATAATAAAAGTGGAATGCATAAGCTGTGGATTAGTATAGGCCAAATATTACGAGTCATGACTTATTTTGGCTTTAACTTACACGACTATCTTTTTTCTGTATTTCATTGCAGCAAACGAATAACATGGATGATGACAATGACAGATCATGCATCTGTGATGACGGTACTATTATGATGGTGATGGTGACCTATCCTGGACGATCCTTTTGAAGAAATTAGGAGAAATAAATGTTTGGAAGCATACTTTGTTCATAAATATATTCGTTATCTGGCACGAGGTTACGGAAATATTATTACGCAAATGGGTTCATTGTTTCGGTATCTCTATATGGAGGCTGTCCTAGTTGCAGCAAAACCTGTACCGTATGTATAGATTTTAATCGAGCTAGGAGAAAAGGCCTAGCAAGCGGCAAGTGGTGAGCCTTTCCTCCTCTCTGGCTTTTGCGAGCCGGCGTTGTCTTGCTTGAATGTATTGTCATTTGTGAATGCGTTGTAGCGTGCTGGGGAACAATTTGGCGATGTTTTAGCTCGTTCTGCGAAAATATCTACGTCTTGTGTATTCATGACCATTACGTAGCCTTCAGGTGCAGCATAAATTACGTACAGCACGCAGAAATTTGTCTTGGCTGCGCTAACCTGCGACGTCCATCGCCTGCCGCGGTATTTGTAGCTACGTACGTACTGTGATCCATATTGGCTGTAACTCTCCACGATAAGCAGCGGGCTTTGTGGACTGCCGGCGTGAATTCGACAATCTTCCCAGTGTCTGATCGCTTGGCGTAAAAACTTATATGCAAATGTGTGTGTATAGCCAATCCAATGCAACTCCGAAACACCTAAGCGCCACTTGTTATGAACATTTGCGCCATCGTTCTCACGCATTTCAAGTCTAGTATGCTGTGACCGCGTTAGCGTCCTGTGTGACGTCGATGAGCCAACACAGTCGTCGGTAAACCAAGATTTTACATGACGTTTATGCTTCGGTATTGCGTATTTTCCCTTTCAAAAAGTAATATCAAAAACGGATCGCATAAAAAGCATTTGACGGCGCTTTGTGAGAACCCAATCTCCGCGAGACGGTTTAGTCCATCGTATATAAGGAGGGCCAAAATATACCGAACGAGAAAAACTGCATTACCCTTTTAAGGCATGTGGAGATTGCTTGGTGAGTTTTGATTTGACGTTACTGAGGCGTACGTAGAACGTAGGCGACAGTTTGTGCGAACAAGGAACGCACGGATAACAGAGGCTTCCGAGAGCGAGAGGGAGGGTGACGTGGCATCGCGGCGATACCCCTCCCCTCACGGAACATCCGGCGCGCTATCGAAGCAGCAGCTGTCCCTCTTTCACCCCCTCAACTCCCTCGCGGCGCAGCTCATGACATGGCGTCGCATCTAATGACAGCGCGAGTTTAGATGCCGTTTCGTTGCTGCAGGCGATAGGCGCCAGCAAGTGACAGGCGCTCAATGGGCAATTTGATGCTTTCGGATCTAAAATGGAAGAAAAAAACACGGGCTCAGTTGCAATAGGACCACGCTCGGTCATGCCGCATGCTCTGCCCATGCGCTGTAGAACAAACTTCTATTGCGTGTCCCAGTTAACCTTAGCAAAGCTGTTCATTGAAAAAAAAGAACAAACACGGGTAATATGCTGTGGAATACGCGGCGTCTAAATGATGCCTCAGCAATTGCTACTAATCGCCTGCTGTTTCGTGTTTTTATGCCGCTGTGTTTCGTATGATTTGGAGAAGCCGCGCGAAAGAACAAATAACTGAGACCACCATCAGACGACGAAGAAGAGGCGAGCAGTAGCAATATTCACATAGAGATGTCAATGAATCAATAATAGCATGGACTGAATTTCAGCGCCTCAAATTTCCGTGGAAAGTCCAGTGGTGTCCTTCACGACAATCAGAAGTAGTGATCACGAGATTACGCTGTCATGCCCTTCCATTAAATACATATTTACACAGGACTGGTCTGACCCTATTGCCATTGTGTCCATAACGCCAAGAAATATAATCCCTAGAATAAGATTTTTTGTTATGTCGGCGATACAAATTCTTAACAAAAAGACATCTAGAAAGTCTGCTTGCTAAATTAGGTTTAATGTTATCATCAGATATAATACTATCTTTCGGTGCGTCAGCTATAGGGGTCAGCCACAGGGTCGTGTTTGATCCGTTTGAGGTTACATACAATCCACTAAACGAATAACTTTTTGAATGCTCTTTCGTAATTTGTTTTTTGTATGCGTGTTTTCTCTCTTTTTAATTCAATTATGTAACACTTAAAAATATTAGGCAATAGTTTCAGCACACAATTCTTGGCCAATCTGCCACTGTGGGTATGAGCCATCATCATTGCCAGTGTAGGTATGAGGTTCGCATCATTATCATCATCATCATCATCACCACCACAAACACCAGCACCATCATCATCACCATCACCACCACCACCATCATCACCACCACCACCATCATCATCATCATCATAAGCACCACCACCACCATCATCATCATCGCCATCATCATCATGATGATATTAATCACCATCATCCTTATCACCACCATGATCACCATCTTCACCATCATGATAATAATAATAATAATAATCACCATCATCATGACAATAATCATCACCATCATCATCATGATAATCATCACCATCATCATCAGCTCATGTTGCATGATGGTACGTTTGGATGATTCCGCTGCTTCGCGGAAGACGAGGTCTGGCCGATGCGTGCTGTATAGTATGTGACGTAAATAGACAGTGTCACGTGTCAGTGTCACGTACGCAGATGTGGTCGATGACGCTGCGCGCTGTCGATGCGAACCATTATCTAGCGTGATCAAGCGTACTCCGGCAGTGGCTGCGTGTGGCGCGGTCACGCGAGCCCTATATCGAAAGCGATCTGCGATGGGGACAGAGTGCGGCGAGTGCTGATAGCTTTGTGTGCGCTGTGTTCATGTCGCTTAGTTCGCGTTGAAGACAGAGGCAGCACGAAGGTCAATTCACTTGCTAAAGTGGGCCTTTTCTTGAAAACGATCAACTTAGGTGGTGGACGGACAGACACGCAGACGAGTGTTCTCATTGTGTAGCATAAAAATGCCTACGCATTTAAAGATGCTTAAAACATGGTGCAACATAAGGCACCCTTGATCGTGAAATTGTACTTGGCACCGTGTTTTCAAAACCTTTGTTTAATGCGACCACATTACTTGACTCATTGTGCGACCCCGTCGGTATCAGAAAGCAGTGGCCGGAAAAGGGCACACAAACTACGTCATTTTCATCCAACTAAATATTTAAAACCTCCGAAGACACCTAAGCACGTCCAATGGCCAATCGAACGCCGCTGAGTGGTCTTTTGGCTCTGCCTCATTGCCACTGCTACCGCATGGTAGCCGATCGCGCTAACCACTGCGCCACCGTTGCAACGCACAACAGTGATGAAAATATTCGAGCCTGTGCATGCGGTTCGGCTCTGCCTGGCAGGCGATACCATAGATGTAACAGCGAGCGGCAGCAGAGCGAGCCGGCGACTTCTAGATATCAGGCCTGTGCGCTCTGTTTCGTGACATCATGCTACTCGAACCGCAGTTTCCGCTGTCAATTGGGAATGGAAAGCCCGTCACGCCGGGCTTAAACCCGTTGTGAAGATAGCGGTGACGTCAAAATCACCTCGGTGTACTTGGGAGCGTCCGCATTAGATTTTATGGCAGTTGGGCAGGTAGCATGACGTCATAGATCGGAGCGCACTGGCGTGATGCTATTTGGAGGTGCTGAGCAAGCACGGCGAGCTGCAGCCGCTCGTTCTGCCTTTCACGTTGTCGGGGGCCCACAGACTCAGACGCCGGAGCGCAAGGGCGACGGCGACGAATAAGATGCAACGCACTTATTCGTCCACTATGACGTCCCCCCAGAGTATGAGGTGGAGGAACCAACGAATGGAGAAAACCCAACGAATCCGATGAATAAATGTGTTGTCAACAAATGCTGTCGCCCGCAAACGTACTATCATCCCTCGACAACGTGGCTTCATCAAGAAAGAACACTCAACGCAAAGTGCGTGCGACACTACTTTAATGAGAACTGTGCGAATAAAACTCAGCTGAGAAATCGCAATATGGCCGGTTTGTCGTCTTTGCTTGTTGCGATCTCCTAAGCAGGGACATTGCACACGGAAACATAACGCAGCGGCACTGAACTCAGCAACATTTCGCCGCAACGCTAAACGCAGCGACACAACTCAACGACACACCCAGCGATGAGTAATTTCTTTTTTATTGAAGAGCTTGGGTTATGTTAGAACTGGGACAATGTATAGAATCCAGCAGCTATATGACTGCTTCGTATGTGTGTGTGTAAGAGAGAGTGACCTTTAGGAAGGGTAAAGAGATAAGTGCAGCGCTGTAACTGACTCCCAGGCGAGGTCACCTCAACAGCACTGAACGAGGAAAGGGAAGTGGGGCGTAAAAGAAGTGAGAGAAATAGATAGCCGAGTGGGGAGGAAGGAAGAAGGTGGCAAGTAAAAGTAATGAAAAAATACATATAGTAGCGAAGTGGTTGCGGGGCCTAAAGCCGCGCTCTGAGGTTTGTGTCTCAGAATTCAATCAGTGCCGAAAATGCACGCTTGGTGATGGAACTGTGAGCATTGGGGAAGAGTATGCACTGCAGGGTTTATGATGGCGGGCCGCATCGGCGGTAGGAGGCGTACAGAGCCTCCATATCGGTCCCGAAGTCTGGGCAGTGAAGGAGAAGATGCTCCAGTGTCTCCACCCCGTCGCAGGTACCGCACATGGGGCTGCCGGTTCCCGTGAGCCTGTGTGTGCGCGCCGCTGTTGTGTAGCAGCCGATGCGTAAGCTGAGAAGGAAGGTGCAGTCAGCCCAAGAGAGGCCCGCACGCGGGACTAGGCGCGGGGACGTTCCCACCACGACGCGCTGGTGGGGGTGTAGCGCAGTGAGGCTGCGCAGAACTGCCGTTTTCGCCGCGTCAAAGCTCGTCACCAAGTGGGTAAGGGTAAGTGGGTACCAGGCGAGGGAGTCAGCCTCCTCGTTGCCTGGTAATCCGATGTGTGGGGTTACCCTCTGGAGCGCCAGGTCGCAACCCTGATTGACGATGTGTCGCAGCTTGCAGCCCACTCGAACAACAAGGGGCACTCCGGCGTAGTCCCTGGCCAGCATGCAGAGCGCCGCACGAGAGTCAGTGAGGATAGCCGCTGACACAATGTCCCGAAGTTGTTTTCTACGCTACTGGAAATATGCCATGTTTCATTTTTAATTCTACCAAATTAAAAAGAACGAAATGCGATCAGCGGGATTTCCATTATTGGTATTATTATAAGAAAAAACAACAAAACTTGATTGAAACGCGTGCTGTTGTAAACACCAACACATATGTTCACTTTGTGATTATAATCTGCATTCTGTTTTCAGCAAAAGCTAGGCTTTAAGGAAACGTTCAGTGCACTGAAGACGAACAAGAACGTAGAAAACACAACACAGCTCAGATGTCGATCCTTCTGAAGGTAGGCTTTGCTTGCATCACTAAGTTTAACCCTGTGAGTAGGCGCATGGTTCCATACAAAACATTCTTTATTAAAAATTCAAGCATCAGATTGCAGTAATCGTTATACACGTTACTCTATAAATATGCAATAGATATATAGAATACTTAAGGCAAGACAAATAACATAAAAATGCACTAGAATACAGATGAACATGACCAACTGTAACTAAAACATTACTTCAAAATATTTTCGTTAAAGGTAAGACAAGCAAGGACGACACCAAATAGACGTGGGACTATCAAAAGCAACAAAAAATACAGTTCTTTATAAACACGCTAAATATCACAAGAAAAAACAAGAGACGAACAACGAAGATTTGCATATCTTGAATTATACTGCTCAGCCTTTCATTGGCAACGTGGAGGCTGGGAGGGGACACAACAAACTCTTTGGAACTATTCATCTATAGCGCAAACAGTCCTCTTTTAAAATGGCATCTTTCGCGCCTTCGCTTTGGCGAAATCAGATATAGTCTATTCGAAGGATAGATCGCGGAGGAGGTCACTTTCAATGGACATGATAGCAAGCGAGTTCACCTTGTCGTCAAGGAGGCTCGAACGAAGGCGAGTTTTTATCAGCGACAACTTGGAAAACGATCGTTCGGTCTCATAGTTTGCCACGGGTATGGTTAAGCACATTCGTAAAGCTATAAAAAATGTTCGGAAACACATAAATAAGCTTTCTTTCGTGCAGCAACTTCATTGTTCCCAGGGGACTCGTGTTCTGGCACACGGAGTTGGGCAGAAAGATCGCAAACTGAACGATATCAGCGGGAAATGCTGGCTCCAAATAATTTTTGTAGGTTTTCACCAACTTCTCAGCCTGCTGTGCCAGAGAGGCCTCGCTCCCAACTTCTGTCAGCAGTTTTCTGAATCCGAACCTTTCGCAGAGTTCAGTGTAGGCAGCCTTTCGCATTTGCAAAGCAGAGCCTAGACTGTCAAGTAGAACATTGTAGGTCCCTACGATAAACTTTTTTCTACCTTGTAGCGCACTATCGCTTTTTCCGTCCGGTTGCTTACTCAAAACGATGTGTTTGCCCTCATCCTGATAACATTGATTGGTACTTAGCGTGCGTGCTCTCTCTTCAAAGGTATCAAAGAGAGCTCGCAAAGAATTAACAAAGCGTTCTAGAGAGCTCAGCAGGTCTACAGCAGTTGAATTGTCTAGGCCTGGTTTCTGAAGTTCTACGCTCGTTTTGTCAAAGTGCTCCAAGGTTTCACTCCAGAAAATCGCCATGAATACAGTCTCTAGTTTTGTCATTTTCTTGAAGAGAGAGTGCGCCTCGTTGAGTAAGGTGAGTAACGTGAGTAATCAACGTGAGTAAGGTCTCGAGTCGAATCAACAATTAAAGAAAAGTATTTTGCGCGTTTCACTTCGTCAACGAGACGTTCCTTGACAGTCTTTGTCATATGCTCGATAAATTAATAAATGGCTTTTGAGAGATACGATGGGTGACCTTCTACTTTTTTCCCGTTGCGTTTGATGTGCTCCTCTAGAAAGGGATCTAACTTGGTAATGGCATCAATAACTCCCATATAATTGCCATTTCTCAGTGAACCGAAAATCTCCTTCCTGCCCCTAAACGCTAGGTTGCGCTCAGCTAGAAACTTAACTACAATGACTACGCGGTTGGACACCTCTGTCCAGTTGGCGTTCTCAGTGACAAGATGCTTAGCCAGCTCCTTGTCAATTGTGCTGCTCGAGTTAGAGCGGGCGAGTCATGCTGCCACAAAGTTCCGGTGCTCGAAGCTATTTTGATGTGCGCAAACCTTTTCTTCTGCTCTTTTCCAATCAGAAAAGCCGTGCTTGGTGAAAGCACTGGTGTTGCTTGAAATCGAAAATAGTTTGCTCATGAAACAGTAAACGGAACTTTTGGACTCCGAGTACATTACCAGTGTCACTCGTTCGCCTCCCCATTTACAGCTTTTCGCACGAAAAGATGAGGTGACATATAGTGTTTCTGAGTTTTGTATTGCCTTTCAGAAGACGGGAAATTTTCTGCCCGATTTTGAAAATACAATGGCCCTTTCTCAAGGCATACACTCCGAAAGCTGTCAGTAGCAACGTCCGGCCACTTAGCAGGGTAACTTCGGAGAATCTCGCAACGTACCTTTTGCTGCGCGGGTGTCTGTACTTTTCTGTTGCCGCAACGAGAAGCCGTCTGATTCGTCCTCTCGAGGCACACTCTGTGAGTGGGAACATGATTATTTGAAGCCAAACTAACAGGAAACCTGTGAGTCGGTTCTTGGAGTGTTGTTTTCTGGCGCTCGTCAGTAGGAGGCTCATTAGGGAGGTTTCGCACCTGTTGATCAGCAGTAGTAGAAATCGGGCGTGGCGGACCGGACACCTGGAGGTGTGTGGCAGGGGCTCGGCCGAGTAGCAAAGACGTTGCTGACTCAGGAACAGGACAGGGCTCGGTTAGCGTCGGTTGCTCCGAAATATGGACGACCGAGGTTGGCACCGTTTTCACAGGATCCAGAAAACCAAGATGAGTCAAACCTTGCTTCTTGCCAGAAAACCGTTGCGATGGAGCTGGCAAGTCCTGCACAGAAGCACAGTCGGTACTATTGGGAGTTTGATGCCGACTCTGGGTAGAGCGATCATACTGCTACGCGGAACCTGCATTCAGTAGGTACTTTGTCATCTTTGGTAGCTTCTTTTCACGCTCTTATCTTTCTAACTTCTTCTTTCGTTTAGACGCACCACTTTGATGCTTCCGACCGAGCATTTTCGCATGAATGGATGCTAATTGTTCACCGGGCACTTCTTCAGTCCGTCGCGACCACAGGTGTCCAACGGTGGCCGTCCCGATGACTGGCGCACGCTGCCTGGATGGTCCGTGGCTGGCCGAGAGTGGTGTGTCCCCCGGGGCTCCTCTGCGGGCGGAGTTATGCAAGCTTAACCGGCTGCTCGGGGCTGAATCGCAGCCTACGATCAACTTCCATTATAGGAGCAGGCTCCTAATGCATCGGGGTTCTGTACTTGAGGAATACTTGTGACGTGAACTCGCTTCCGCTCAACATCAAATCAATTTAAGGGCTTTTCGTCGTCATTGTACAGCAGCACATTCCCAGTGACACGTACCTAGTTAGCAAAGTTAGCATGAAAACCGTTCATTGAACAGCCGCACACACCCACTGGCGCCTATCCGGTGACCCAATCTGTGCAAGCCTTGATGGCATGGGTAATCTACCTGCCAACCGCCTGCCCCTAGAGCCACGTTCCACGTGGTGCTTGCATCTTGCAGGTATGTTCTAAATATGACATTTAGGAGCAATCCTGGAAGCGTATTCAGCTGCGGGAGTGTAAGCTTTAGTGGACAGTGGATATGGCAGTCGGCAGAACGCTGCAGTGAAACATCGCATTGAATCCTCTACATCAGGCAAAAGTGAAAGTGTCCTTGAAAGTGATCATTCGTGAATGCAGCCCCTGGAAGAGACTCTCGTGGATAGTTTACGTAAGCGTGGTAGTACGTATGAATTCCTCCATAGCGACTAGGCTCCCTTCCAGAGCTTGCGCAAAGGAGGCAATCGTAATCGAGGAATTCTGTACCAGTTGGGTTCTACGGTGATGGAAAGTGCCCAGTGTGACTAGGGTATAAGACATTAGACGAGAGAGATGGTCATCAATATAACCAAATTGGTGGAGCAAATTACAATATGTGTTAAGTGCAGGGATTCCGTCTGGTATCACGAATATGAGCAAAATGAGGTAATTGCTGCTTCAATTAGAAACTGCAATTTTTGCCTGCCAAGTTTGCCTTGAGTGATCAACTGTTATTTTTTTAACTCCCTTTCATACCCCTTCTGGACTCAAACCCGTCTCGACTCTTATCGATCTGTAGGCCTTTGAAAACGTTGCCAAGATCAGATGAAATGCTTGGCTATCTAATGGTGTAATGGTACTTTTTATAGAAGTGTTTAACTTCTGCAGCCACATAAACAAACAGGTGGCAATTAAGGGCTAAAGTTCACGGCGCATTTGCTAGAAAGGTCGGCCCCAACATCAACTGGTAAAGATAAGGTGTCGGGAATCTTGTAAATCAGATCTGCACCACAATTTTGGAAGGATATGCTTCTCTCTTGCTGTTGTTTTCAGCCGTCATTTGTGGCTTACGTGCTGCGGTGATTCGCTGCTTAGCACATTACTTAAGCAAACAGTCCAAGGTTAATTTTATTTCCACAACACAGCCCCTGTGCATTTCCCTCCAAATACTGTGGTTGCAAGCCTGATTTCTGATTTATTTAGCTCCATGCACTGTAGTTGGGGAAGGCTTTCTTCAGAAAGCCAGCAAAATTTTCCGAACTTTCTTTATAGCTGATTCACTGCGAACACATTTTATTTTTGCAATAGGATCAGTAAATTAGCCTTTTTTGCAGTCTGAAGCTGTAATTGATTCTTCGTGTTTTTCAGTTTTAGGTAGGTAGGGTAACAGAAACACTCTATATGAAACCTCAAATTTCTTGCAACAGAACTCAAGCATGCGGTTGTCCTCCATGGGACGTGTCCTTGTTGGCATATGAGAGGGACCGCCAGAGGCTCTAAATCTACCTTGCAATCGTCAATACTAAGTTGTAGCTCGGAACATGACTCACTAGAATTTTCCAGGTCTAAATGTTTCTGGAGGTGAAGAAATGTCCAGAAACACAATAATTCTAGCATTAAAAAATACGGCTGTTGCTGGAGCTGCCTCACTCTGCCCCTCTATTTTTAAAAGTCAGGGAGCCAGATTTCTGTTGCGTCTTTTTGCCAACCGCACCCTCAAATATATTACAGCAACCCCCCCTCCCTAATCTAGTTTTTGCGTGCTATCCACCCTTAGATATTTTGCGGACATTCCACGAGAAAAAAGAATCGCTATAGAATATAAAGCTATTGATACTCACTTATCACTTCTATATATTGTAATAACTTGGGCTGTTCTGCAATCTTTACTTATTTTATACCACCAGAAACTATACAATAGGCACTATAATGCGAACTGGTAAAAAGAAGCGATACTTAAGGTATTTGTTCTTTTTTGTGCCACTAAAGGAGAGAGAAAGAAGCAATGAGAATAAGACTGACCAGACAAACGCCAGCTCTGCTACCTCGCTTGGGGAAGCGACAAAGGATTAAATGCGTTAAAGATTGTGCCTCGCATGAGCATGGGGGAGGGGGGGGGGGCACGTCCCACCATGTGTGCAAGCCTACGGGCATAAGGCCACAGCATTCAGCGAAATGTTCTCAAGCTCTGACACAACGAGGTGACTGGACCCTAATCCCACGTATATACATGTGGCATTAGCGCTAGCATCATCAACGCAAACAGCAGGCAGCAGTGTGCCTGCGGCAGTACTTTTAAATTTGATGCTACTCTCATCAGCCTGTTTTAAGCCCACTGCAGGACAATGGTTTCTGAAGCTATCTCGAATTATTTCGGCCGTACCTCAACCCAGGTGATTTCGTGCTTGAAATGCCCTTATCTCTCATTCTAATGTTCTTCTGCCCTCAACTGCGCTTCTATTTCCTTGGCAACTACTTAGTTAAGCCACTGAACAAGCTACCATTTATATTTGCTGTAGACATATGACCTGCCCGACTCCACTTGAGCTAATCTCACGTAGAATTTAATTTACTGACCTCAATATGAAATCCAGATGTTAGAGGTGGCAAATATTGTACAGATCTCTGCTCGGTGTGATAATGTTATGTGTTAGCCTAGTTTTATAAAATCTGCCCTGCCGCTGCTCTCCCAAACTGAGGCTGCTATCCAGTTGCTACAGCAAATAACTCGGTTATGTCTAGGGCACACTTGAGCAGCAAAAGGAGGCCAAAAATTACTGCCCCGTTGAGAAAGTGCAAGGGTTTGCAAAAAACCACTGATGGCCTGCATGTACTGGAGAAAGAAATGCGTTTTGTGTCAAGGTTAGCGCAGCTTGCATTTGCTTTAAAATATGTAAAACATTTTAGACATTTTACATAATTCAGTTTGTTTATTGGTTTCAGGAAAGAAATAATAATGCATTTTGCATCCTTTCCACCATTAAATACTCGCACTCAAGGTGCCACAAGTCCACTTTTTGCAGCTTGACTTCTTTGCAGAAAACTACCCCTCTAAATATCTTCACAGGAACGTAACCTCAAGTTCTTGAGAAGAGCCATCACATTAGTCTTTGAACATGACGACTAGTTGCATAGAGACTATCACACTAATCTTAGAACATGACAAGACAATTAGTTACCCAGAGACTCTTTGCGATTTGATCTTATCTACGCCATTTCAACCCCTACTGCAATCTGGTTCAGGGAGGTATGCACGAAAGAACGAGGACGTAAGAAAAGACTGGCATGGCGAGTGGTTCTTTCGTCAGATCCTGTTTCCGCACTTTTTGAACGGCCAACGCGCTCGAACAATAAGTTTACTACAGCTTGTTTCCCCTTACTTCATACATCACATACATCACCTTCTTTTTAATAAGACAAATGGCGTCACTGCTCGGAAGAGCGTCCCTTGAAGTTTCCCAACAGCCAGTTCCGCTGTGCCTGCATGCAGTCCCTGCAAAACATGGCTCAAAAGACCGTGACGGCCAAACATAACCAAGCACATTAGGTCCTGCCCGTCACGCTCTTGTAAGCCATGTTTTGCAGGGGTGCAGATTCCAGCAAACAGTAAAGACACAATAGCTCGGGGAGTAATTGAGGCTTTCTTTATCGGAAAGAAAGGAACCATGTGCGTCAGCGACCCATCAATATCTTTATATAAGGCTGAAAAGAAATATTTAACCTGTACGCTTCCATATCAATCTTAATCTGACTGTGTTCCTTGCGTCTAAGACGGCTTTATAAGTGTGGGGTGTGCCTCCAATTAAAGCTGTTGTAAGTGGCGATCTGTCCCGTCTCCTTCCTGTTTCTGTGTGTGTCCGCGCTTAGTACCCGAGATGAATCTAGATTTGACGTCGCACTTGGTGGCTGGCTGGGGCGCCAAGCATGTTCGGGGTCTCCTGGCCGCTATCATATTAGCTGTAGCAAACCGTCTAGCTGGTTCAGTTAAATGGACAGTTCAGTCTGTGGCAGACTTATTGCTTAACTTGTGATACATAGCGCAGTGGCCCCTTTCTAAATTTGGTATGCTTCACCGCAGTACCTTGTGGTATGCCTCACCGCATAACAAGTATTGCAACGAAGCTAACTATACGAAGTTCAATTCTGCAACGATTTCTTAGAGGCTTGCCTTTCTACCACCCACTACCAATAACGTATCAGTAAGTCGCTTGTCATAGGTCTTGCCAGACAATTGGAGTGGGGGGGGGGGGGAGTCATATTTGTGAACACTGCCAAGGAAAGCAGTTGCCCAGATGTAGGCAGGCTCCCATGTCAAAACGTTCGTACCAGCTTTTTCGACTACTCTTAAATCATCACAAGACGTTAGTGTATTTTGGGGAAGCATACCGATGGTGATAACGGTTGACACGATTCCTGTATGAAGGGTTTCTGTCAGCTATGAAGCTAATGTTCTCGTTTCAACGAGAACATTAGCTTAACGAGTCACGTTAATTAGATTAACGAGTCACGACGTTGTTTTTGGGGTAAGCGGTTACTTCGAAAACTTTCCTTGGCTAACTCCCTAAAGAGCACCGACTTTTGGGCTAGTTGGTTACGCACAGCAGATCACGGTCAAGGGCGCACAAACAAAGACAGAGTGAAGAGTAACCAACACAAGCGGTTCCTTCGAACTAATCGCGTATTTACGAAATTGCATCATACGAATAATTTCCTTCATGACGTCACAAGTACGTCACGAAGCTGCTTGCTAAGAATATCCCTATAAAGACGTGCTTGGGGCCTGCGCCAGAGTGGCGTAGGCCCAAGCGCGGCTTTACAGGGATCTTCTCTACACGCGGCTTCGTGATACATCGAAGCCATCCGGTGGTATTCATGATCTACGCTCCTACTTCACCGTCGTTGACCACAGCACAGAATGTATTTGGCAGCAAATGCTGAGGAACCATCGGGGCAGCCAGCCAAAGCGGCCAAATACGCAGAAGTGCGAAGTGAAGACTATCAGTCAAGTTCGTCTACCGGAGAATGTGGAGCACATCCTCAGTTTCGGACCCAAGTTCGCAGCGGAGCCAAAGTTGAGTGCCCCACAACAGCTGTCGCTAGTTCCACTTGTTTCGTGGCATGCAGACAGCAGTGAAGCTGATGGATGTATTTCGGAAGGAATCGATGCGTTGAATCGAAGTAGAATTACTGAGCCATGTATATATTTAAGCCATACCGCTTCAACTTCGCGTAAATATGAGCTGTGCCTTCTCGCTTCCGATAAAGAAGGAGGGTGTGGGGTTTTGAGACGGAATCAATTTTGTAAAAATGGCTTAGATGGGATTTGAGCTGTCATACGTGGATCACAAAATGTTTCGATGAAAAAACTGCAGTCCGCAGGAAAAAGCCCTTTGCCAAAAGGTTAACCTTACTAAGTTGGCGGAAAACATTGGAAATAGCAATGCTTCTTTCTTGAAAGTCATGTTCACCGTGAAAACCCATAAAGTGGAGTGCCCCCTAAGGGTGATCGTCTCCGAGAATGGTTCGTGGCAGAAATCGGTTGCACTTTTTCTACAAAAGAAGCTAAATCTTCTAAAAAGTGATTTCTTCAGTAGTAAAAGTAAAAGTAAATGTTCAGTAGTATTAAAGTAAAAGTGAATGAGTTTTGTTCTTCTCTTTTAGTTTTGTTTCGAGTCGGTAGTTCGATGACATTCTTGAATGGCGGAGAGCTTATGAGCTATCTTTAGAGTTTATATTGTTAGCTTAATGTGGAAATCTCATTCTGCCTGGGCTACAAGAAAGTAGAAGGCACCATATTAACAAGCTCATGTAGCTACCCCCGTCGATGAAAAAAATTAATTTAGTGAACCAGCGTATGTGTCTTAACGGTCTTCATAGACTTGCCATCACCGTTATAACGCGCTATAACCACGCAGAACCAGTGGTGATGCCTAGGCGTCCCGAAAAAGGGAATAAGAAATAAATTTCCTAGACATGAAAATTTTACGAACACTTTTTAAGTTTTTGACTGGCTAGCTTATTGTGGAAATGTGTTTGTATTATCCAGTGCTTCTTACAAAAGGAGGGTTTGTAATGAGTTTTTATTATTTGAACAGTAACTTGTTGAGGAAATTTTCGCATTGCCCCCGGTTTTCTCCCACTTTCTCAGTTTCCGTTTTCAATTATTCATTCAGCAGTATGTTGAAAACCATGCGGTCATTCTTTTTTAGCATATTCGCTAGCCTTTAGAAACAAATAAAGCTGATGTTTACATATATTGCCTCTCCGCCTGTGTACATCTCTTGACAAGCAGCATGCAAGGGGGGGGGGGGAGGACGGAGAAAAAAAAATTGTAGGCGACCCTAATCTCGCACCTCGGCGTTGCTGTTCTTTGGGTGAACTTTAGGTGAACCTAACGCACAAACCTAACTCGGAGGTAGGCGTTTTTCATTAATTAGCCGGGGAAATATCATGCCACCTTCATGTGTGTGACGTCATTACTTCCATTTTCGACTTCCGGGTTTCCATGAATTTCACCAAAGCCGTGCTTACGTGGCGGGTCTCTAAAGTCTACGATTGTATGCTTTGGTGGGCGGTGATTTCTAATTCTAATTTTTACAGATACTTCAGTCAGCCACCTTGTAACTAAACTTATGCTCTGATATCATATGTGTAATAGAACCCATGAATTTTGTACGGTAATATTTTTTTCAGTTTCTGTTTCTGATTTATTTTGAATTTCATCCCCACTCGTCTCATTGATGCTTAATTAATTATAATTATTCCAGACACTTCAGTAACTCACCTTGTAACTAAACTTACGCTCTGATATTATGTCTATAGTGAAACTCATGAATTTTGTTCTGTACTATTTTTATATCTTTTTTTCTGATTCAATTTCACTTTCCTAGCCAGTCGTCTCAGGAGGTGAACCGGAAGTGCTGCGCAAGAAACAAAGAGTATCACTCGATGCTCGGGCCACTAAAAGAGCGGGTGCGAATCGCAATGTGTGCATTACATGTACACAGACACGTGTACATTTCGAGCAACGAACACGTGTCTTAAGACGTTTTAAGGAATGTAAGGACGCCTGCGACAACTGGAAATAAATCTGTTGTTGAAAGTTAGCGCTGTATATTTCTCTAATTTGCCTTTCCGTGTCCCTCTCATTCAGCCTGGGCTACAAGAAAGCAGTAGGCACCATATACCGGGTGTCCGAGCTAAATTGGACGAAGATTAAAAAAAAAAAAAACCAAGGGGTCTAGAGAAATCGTACCCGCGGCATAGTAGCCGAATTCGTGTGTACTTACAGCCAGTATCTTTGTCATCACGTAGTATTACATAATTGATTATGATTAGTGAAGTTTACTTGATTGGGATATCGAAGCCGGGAAACCGTGGCGGCGCAATTGGGACTGTAATCTTGCGCACTCATCTTGTTCTGTCGATAGGCGCGCCCGGAACCTGTGTTCCTCTTGTTCGATATAGCAAGAGAAAGAAACGTTGCGCAGGCTATGTCCATCCAATGCGTTTGGCGGATCTGTACGGCAAGCATATACTGTTGTCGATTACGTAAATCATTTTTGCCTGACGTGTCAGTGCGCAATAATGATATGCGCCCGTACGTACCATGTACATCTTTAGCAAACACTCGACGATCGAAATTTTGAAAACAGACTTCACTCTGCCAATTGGAGTTGCACGAAATGTGAAGAAGTACCGAGCTTTCTCACTCGTGTGCTTTGGACGGATGAGGCTAATTTCTCCAGAAACGTGCACTGAGTTAGTCTTCCCAACGCGCACCACTGGAGTGATATAGGAATTCCCACTGGCTGGCACAAACACGACACCTATACCACTGGTCGTTTAATGCGTAGTGCGATATTCTTGATGGAAACATCGTCGGACCCGTATTTTTCGACAACACACTGACGGCGCAACGCTACGTCAACGACATCCCCGAGGGTCACGTGAACGACGTCTGTTGCAACGTTCCGCTTGCGCACTTTCAGTACGTCTGTTCAATATGATGGTGCTCATGCGCATAGTACTAGTAAGTCTCGAGCGTGGCTCGACAAGCTTTTTCCTGGACAGTGGATTGTCCGGCACCGACCTGTAGCCTGGCCTGCAAGGTCGCCGGACATGACACCGCTAGACTTCGTGTGGGGCTACGTGAAAGATAGAGTGCATAGCAACGAAACCACCACACCGGACGCCCTAAAGGCAAAGATAAGCAGAGTCTCCTGCGAGATTTCAACGTCCTTGGTCAAAGCTGGAACAGCACGAGTGTTGGAAAGAAGCAAGTATTGTATTCCTTCAGACGGTCCCCTGTTTGAGCGCGTGCCATAAGTGGCAGTGGAAAATAACCATTCAAAACTGGTGTAAAGCGTGACTGTTAAACGCACCTTCATGGTACGTCACCCTGTCCTTACATGAAAAAAAAAGCTTGCCACAAAGACAGAAATAGGTAAAACATTGCTTTGTTTTGCATCTTTTCCGGAGTTCAAGAGACAGAAAGGGTAAATGGCTAAACAAGTTTTAGCTTTGGATGCTTCTTTGTGGGCGGCTGAGTGAAATAAACTCCTGAGTGGATCTTTCTTGTTCTTCCGAGAGCTGCTTTCTTCTTTTTTCGTACTCTATTGCGAGCTGTTTTTTTACCAATGGTTGAAACCCTTTTGCAGCTTTCATTAACGCGAAGGTTAAAGCTATACCGAGTGCCTCATGATCGAGCACAACAATCTTGCGTCCGCAGATGCTGACGCTTATCGCCGCACGCTATAGGTCGCGAAACCTCTCGTGCCATTCTGCATGACGAAGCCTTGTATGATGCGGCGATAAACGAATACAGCCGTATATCTTTCAAAGGTTGCTTGGAGGCGCTTGAGTAGCCGCGCGCGAGATATTTCACATTTCGCGTATGTCGCGGGCTTTTGTTTTTTACGACTGCCGCTATTATGCAGTCGGTACGATTTCTCTAGAGCTCTTGTTTTTTTTAAAGCTTGGTCTATGTTTACTGGGGCTCCCGGTATACAAGCTGACGTAGCTACCTTCGCCGATGAGAGTGTTAAAGAAAAAAAAATTAATTCAGTGAACCAGCGAATGTGCCTTTATGGTCTTTATAGAGTTGCCACGACCGTTCTAACGTGCCGTGAACCGCGTTGAACCAGTGGTGATGTGTAGACGAACGAAAAAGGGAACAAGTGAAGAGAAAAATAAGTAAAGTAAAGAACAATAGGAAGTAACAACAACTTCGAATGAGAATGTCAAAGTAACTTAATAAATGTTTGGTGAGTGCGAAGGCTTTAACCTTCATTCCCTTTAGAGTATGTTGAAGTGACTGTCATAACACTTTTCTTGATCCCGGCCAAGACAATCGCATTTCGATAGGGGCGGCTTGTTTCGACCGTGTGACGTCTGTACGAAAGCCCTTGAATAGTAACAACTTCTGCACTGCATGCTTTGTCGGAAGCCATGACAAATGAAACCCCGCGTACAGAAATTCCTTGTATTCTATGCAGTCACGGACTGTGTTCTTTTTATTGACGGGTTTGAAGGTGACCCATGATGTCTGCTAAAGGCACTTGCGTTGCAAAAAGCTAGCGTCATCGCTACCTTTTTCCGCAGCCGATAAGAATAAGCTCGGCGTGCTATGACACTATAACGACACGGACACGCAGTCGGTGATCCTGTGGCGGCCATCATGGATCACCTAGCGCGCCACCTATACTCCGCACGCATTGTGCACAAAGGCGTCTACGAGACCCACCGAACACAAATGCGTAATCATCGCCCATATACACGCTTCTGATGGCGCCAACTGTCATGTTTTCGAAAATATGTGGTCTCATCTAGAATTGGTGGAACCATTTTGCTTGCAAACAAAGACGACAAAACGTGGCGATGGCTGGCTTGCTACGGCAGCTGGAGCATCGGTCGAAGTGAAACAGGCGTGCTGTTTGCATGCACGCGTAAACAAACAAATACGGCCGTGCTGCGTACACAAATTTCACTACTCAGCCAACTGACAATCACGAATTTTCGTTTCTTCGCCCAAGCAAGCGTTTACGGGATGCGCGATGCCGTACTTCTCTTCGACCTAGCCAACCTCAACACAGCAATCGCACGCAGTTTTGAAAAGAATGCCACTTTTAGCAGCGACCGCAGCTTCTGCATCTGGTAGAGAGCGAAGTTTTTATGTAATGCGCGTAGAGTATTAGAGTAACGGTACCTGTGCAAGGCGGAGGTCCGAAAAAACGAAAGAAAAAGCGTCGCGATGGCAGTTGAACAGCCTTATGGCAACATGTCGAAACGTCGTCCGCAAATCACGCTTTTGAGTTTATCAGTGGTAGCGTGTCTGCCTCACACACGTTAACGGTGGGTTCGACTGCCAATGTTAACATTTCTGCATTTTCTATGTTGAATGCCATAAACGTTATAAATATTCCATTTCACTATATATTCTTTCGAAATGGACGTGCTGGAACCTAGCGGCAGCTCCAGTTCAGCAATGGAGGTGGCAGCGCTCGCTTTTTCGCTTGACCGCTGCAAATAACTCTTATGAGCGTAATATAGAGACAGTAGTAAAGTACGTATTAGCTATTTACCTGTAATGAGGCCATTACGAAACCAAAATAACACCGCAAACAGCTACTTCATTGCAAGTGTGTACATTTATATAGGCTCGCCGCAGCGCGGCCAATCGCGTTGCTGCGAAAGTGTGTTAGGACAACCTCGCCGCTGACAAACCTTCGCTCGTTGAAAAGAAAAGTGAAAACGTGCCTGAAAGTGATCATTCGTGAATACAGCCCCTGTGAAACACTCTCGTGGATAGTTTATGCGAGCGTGGCCGCATGTATGAATTCCTCCATTGCGAGTGGCTCCCTTCCACAGCTTGTGCAAAGGAACCAATCGGGGTAGAGGAATTCTATCCTGATTGGGCTCGACTGTGATCGAGAGTGCCCCGTGTGACTAGGGTATAAGGAAGTAGACGAGAGAAACTGTCATCCACATAACTAAATTGGCACAGCAATTTATATGATGTGTTATGTGCAGAAATTCCATCGGGCATCCCGAATATGAACAACATGAAATAATTGCTGTTTCAATTTGAAACTACAATTTTTGTATGCCTAGTTTGCTTACGGGGATCAGCGGTTATTTTTGTAAGCCCCCTTCATACTCCGTCTGTACCCATACCCGTCTCGTCTCTTGTCCATCTGTAGCCCTTAATAAGCTTGCCAAGATCAAGTGGAATGCTTAATTATATATATAATGGTGTCACTGTGCTTTTTGTAAAAAGTGTTTAACTTCAGCAGCCACAGAAACAACCCGGCGCCAAATAAGGGCTAATGTTCACATGCACATTCTCTAGAAAGGTCGGTGCCAGCGTTAACTGATACAGTTAAGGCGTTGGGAATGTTGTAAAGCGGATCTGCACCAAGATTTTTTAAGGATCCGTCTCTTTCGTAGTTGTCTTCAACCTTAATTCGCGGCTTACGTGCTACAGGGTTTGGTTACTTAGCGTAGTAGATAAGAAAACAACCCACGGGAAAGTTTAGTTACGCAGTACAGTCGCTGTGCATTTCACTTGAAGTACTCCGGTTGCAAGCATGGCTCCTGATTACTTTAGCCTCTTGTACAGGAGTTGGGGAAGTCTTTACGTGCTAACTTTTTTTCAGAGCACCACCAAACTTTTCCTAACTTTCTTTATGGCTGATTCACTGTGATCACGTTTTATTATTGCAGTATGAGCAGTTAATTTGAGTTTTCTGCAGTTCCTTACTGTGATTTCTTTCTTCGTGTTTTTCAGGTTTTACCTAGGCAAGATTACAGGAACAGTCTATATGAAACCTGGTATTTATTGAAACAGAAGTCAAACATGCTCTTGTCCTTCATGGAACGTGTCCTTGCTGGGTTCAGCTAGGGAAAGAAATCGCAGAGGAACCGGCAGCAAAGCGTTTTAGTCGAGTTGTGTCCATGCGAAAGAGAAAGAGGCTCTGCATCTTCCTTACAATCGTCAGTACTAAGCTGATGCTCGGAATATGACTCACCAGAATTTTCCAGATCCTATTTTTTCTCGAGGTGGAGAAATGTCCAGCAACAACAAAATTCTGGTATTGTAAAAGACGGCCGTTGTCGCTGAAACCGCCTCACTATGCGCCGCCATTTGTAAAACCTAGAGGAGGCAGACTTTTTCTGCGTGTTTTTTTTTTGCCATCCGCGCTCTCAAACTATATATTACAGCTACCTCCCCCGACCCTCTTAATCTAGTTCTTGCATGCCATATAGCCTTGGATATTTTACAGACATTCCCCGAGAAACAAAGCACCACCATAGGATATAATAGGTATTGATGCTCCCTTATGACTCCTATTACCCTTTTCGCAGATCACTTTGTTCTAGGGAAGCGAGATGGCGCTTTCGGAGGCGCACCATACGTTGCCTCACCGACAGCGCACGAATCCAAAGAACTACCGCTTCCACCTTGCTTCTGTGCGATGAGCCGTCGAAAACGCAACTGAGTTTTCACTAACGCACTCTGTTCCAATCGTGATGGATGGAGTCATGTAGAAGTTGGTTGGAAAAATAGGTACTGTCATATTAAGGAACGGAACGAATCTATGTGGCCAAGTTCGCGGTGCTCTGCTGCAACTGTGCGTAGGTGTTATTGGCACTTGATGATGTACGGCTTTCCTCGTTGATACATAAATTTGATCATCCGCCAGCGTCGTATCGCTAGCCTTCAAAAAAACTGCTTCAGCTTTTGAACGTCAGCGACAGTGAGCACTACTCGTTAAATAATGACAAAGGGAATAGCGCTGCTGTCGGTCACAGTAAGTTTCGCACACAGTATCGACGCACATGTATCCCAACTGGCATGGAAACTTACGCGCACTCTATGGCCAACGTGTGAATGAGTGAATCGGCGCACACTTGAATATATGTGCACCATACGCGTACAATAAAGGACAGACTATACTGATAGCGCACGAATGGTCGAAGCTGAATGTTTCGTGACGGTCCACAAGAGTAAGCGTGTTAGTAGCGACAATACATCTTTGTTACAAGGCATTACAAGGCACGAAAAAGCTACGTTTCAAGCCTTATGCGCAGCGAGAGCAAATCTATCGGAAGTGAGCACACCCGTGAGCAAGTAGGCAGAAAATACTCAAATAGGGACCGCACCAAGGAAGACAGAAATGTGACAAGCCACTGCTTCAAAATGTTTGCCAAATAAAAAATATTAAGAGCAAAACACGATAATCCTGACTCAATTCATGAGTGGAATGCTTGGATAGCTTGGAATACACGTTTAGCCTCGCTTTTAGAACAAGCACAATATGTGCTGCTTGCGCCGTTTGGACATTGCTTAATCAGCTCCAAGCGAGTTTGCATTTTCTCTGAAGGTGTGGGTAAAGCTTGGTTTCAAGCACCAAGTCACCATGTACGATATCTCCCAAAGCATATGTTTGTTAAGCCGCACCAGCGTCATACACACCTATTGTAAATGTGGAGGCAATGGAGGCAGTTGAGGCAAGCAACGGACGCGTCACCACCTGATTAAACATGGTAGCGCGCACGGGATTGCCACGAAAAGGGCCACTATTTTATTACCTTCGGCTGTTCTCCAAGGTTTACTTATCTTAAATCACCAGAATATTTACAATACGCACTGTTATGTCAACTGGGGAAAAGAAGCAATACTTGTTCTCTCTTTTTTTGTACCACTAAAACAGAAACAAGGAAAGATAGGGAGGTTAACCAGACAGACGCCTGCTCTGCTACCCCACTGCAGTTAGTATATACTGGTAGAAACTGAAAATACAAATACTAGTCTGCGTTGTGAGGCTGCTCGAAAATTAGGTGTTTTCTGAGAATTCGTCGTTCGTAAACTTTTTTTTTAAGTACCTGTTGAAGTTCTTGGGGCAGTATCTTGAACTTTAACGGCTCAGCGTTCACCGCAGTATGCTCATAGATATAACAATACAGCTGCTCAGCACACCCTTGAAAACATTTCAGAATGTTGTAGAGATGCTTTCGAAGAAGACGTTGGACTTTAATGGTTCAGCGTTCACTGTAGTGTGCTCACAGATATAACAAGACATCGCGGTACACACATGAAAAAACTTTCAGAATGTTGTAGAGATGCTTTCGGGCAAGACGAACGGTGAACAGCTTAGCGTTCACCGTTGATCAGAAGGCTAAAATGATCCTGGCTATGTGGGCGGCGCACGGTGGCGAGAGGAAAGGAGCCAAGCTATTCCGGATGTGGCATCCTGGAGGATGCCCTAGTCTGTTAACAATGCTTCGAAAGTACGAAGTCGTTTGCGAGACGGGTAGCTTCACGAGTAAGCGACACAGGACTACCACGGTAGTTCAAGAATGAGCAATGGATGTTTTGGCATTCTTTGCTGCTGTCCCTCGCGGTAGTGTGCGCGACGCCAGTGCGGAGGCAGGAACCTCAAGGTCATCAGTGTGGATGATTTTTTAAAAAAGTTATATGCACCAGTAACATTTACATCGTGATCAAAAACTTGAAGACCGAGATTTTGAAAACAGACTTGACTTTGCCAATTGTACTTTCACGAAATCTGAAGAAGAACCAGACTTTCTCACTCGCGTGCTTTGGACGGATGAGGCTAATTTCTCCAGGAACGCACTGGTTAATTTTCACAACGTGCACTACTGGAGTGATAGGAATCCACACTGTCTGGCAGAAACATGACAACAATACCAGTGGTCATTTATTGAGTGGTGCGGTAATACTGATGGCAACATCATCGTACCTACCTTTTTTACAATACACTAAAAACGCAAGGCTGCGTCAACGACATTCTCGAGGGCCCCGTGAACGACGTCTGTCGCAACGTTCCATTTGCACACATTCGGAACATCTGGTTCCGACACGATGGTGCTCCTGCGCATACTAGTAGTCAGTCTCGAACGTGGCTCGACAAGCTTTTTTCTTGCACAGTGGATTGGCCGACACGGACCTGTACCCTGGCCTGCTAGGTCACCGGACATGACACTGCTAGACTTCTTGTGGGGCTACGTGAAAGATCGCGTGTATAGCAGCGAAACTACCACACCGGATGCCCTACAGGCAAAAATAAGCTGAGTCTGCGGCAAGATTCCAACGTCGTTGGTCAAAGCTGCAATGGCACAGGTGTTGAAAAGAAGCAAGTATTGTATTGTTTCAGACGGTGGTCTCTTTGAGCACGTGCTATAAGTGGCAGTGGGAAATAACCGCTCAGAACTGGTGTAAAATGTAACTGTTTAACGCACTTTCATGCTGTCACCCTATCCTAACATAAAGAAAGCTTGCGACAAAGATAGAAAAAGGTAAAAAATGCTTTGTTTTGCCTCTTCTCCGGAGTTCAAGAGACAGAAAGGATAAATGGCTAAACAAGTTGTATCTTTGGATGCCTCTTTGTGGGCGGCTGAGACGCCTTATGTGTTTTGGTTTGTTTTATTGAAATAAACTCCCGAGGGCCTCTTTTCTGTTCTTCCGAGAGCTGCTTTTTTTTTCTTTTCGTGCTCTTTTGCGCACGGGGTTTTTAAAAACAATGGTTGAATCTCTCTTGCAGCTATCATTAACGCGAAGGTTAAAGCTATCCCGAGTGCCTCATGATGGAGCACAACATGTGTCCGCAGATGCCGACGCACAACGTGTCCGCAGATGCTGACGCTTATCGCCCCACTCTATAGCGAGGTCGCGAAACCTCTCGAGCCATGCTACATGACGAAGCCTTGTACGATGCGGCGATACACGAATACAGGCGTGTATCTTTCAAAGGTTGCTTGGAGGCGCTTGAGTAGCGGCGCGCGCGCGCGTCTATCTCGTATTTCGCGTATTTCGTGGGCTTTTGTTTTTTCTTGACAAAAAACAACCAGGCACACTTCAGCACGAAATAAATGCGTGATTCGCAGGCCACATACTAACCCTACAACTTTGTATTTGATATGTTTGCGATTCAAACAATAAATACAGAGTTCACTAATTAAAAGCAATTAGTTAATACTTCGGGACGAAAAAGAAACACTGGTTGTAAGTACACACGACTGCCGCTACAATGCAGTCGGTACGATTTCTCTAGGGGTCTTGGTTTTTTTGAAAAACCTGGTCCATGTTTACTGGGACACCTGGTATACAAGCTGACGTAGCTACCTTCCCCGATGAAAGCGTTAAAATAAAGAATAAAATTCATTCAGTGAACCAGCGTAAGGGTCTTAATGGTCTTTATAGACTTGCCACGACCGTTTTAACGTGCCGTTAACCGCGCAGAACCAGTGGTGATGGCTAGGCGACCGAAAAAGGGGAACAAGTGAAGAGAAAAATAAGTGAAAAGAAAGAACAGGTAATAGGAAGTGACAACGCCTTCCAATGAGAATGTCAAAGTTTATGAACGTCTCGCGAGTGCGTAGGCTTTCACCATCATCCTCTTTAGCGTATGCTAAAGTGACTGTATCTTTTTGATTATCCTTTTCTTAATCCCGGCTAAGACAAACGCATTCTGATGGGGGCGGCTTTCTCGACCGCTTGACGTCTGTACAAACAGCGCTTGGATAGTAACAACTTCTGCGCTTGATGCCTTGTCGGACGCCGTGACAAATGAAAGCCAGCGTTCAGAAATTCCTTGTCAAATTCTATTAGACACGGCTCTGTTTTCTTCTTTTTTACTGAAGCGCTTGAAGGGCGCCCATTATGCCTGCTAAAGACACCTGCTTTCCAGAAAGCTAGCGCCGATGAGAATAAGGTCGGCGTGCCACGTCACTATAACGACACGGACCCGCAGCCAGCGATCCTGTGCCGGCCATCATTGATCACCTCGCGCGCCACCTATATTGCGGGTGCACTTCGCACAAAGGCACCTACGAGACCCAGCGAGCACAAATACGTGATCGATGCCCATATACACGCTTCTTATGGAGCCAACTGTCATGTTTTTGGGTATATGTGGCCTCATTTTGAATCATTTTGAAAATAAAGACTAAAGAACGTGGCGATGGTTGGCTTGCTACGGCAGCTGGAGCATCGGCCGAAGTGAAACAGGTGTGCTGCTTACATGCACGCGTAAACGAAAAATACTGCGATGCTGCGTACACAACTTTCACTACTCAGCCAACTGATAATCATGAATTTTCGGTTCTTCGTCCAGGAAAGCATTTACGGGATCAGCGTTGTCGTACTTCAACAGAGCAATCGCACGCAGTTTTGAAAAGAATGGCCCTTATAGTGTCGTAGCAGTGACTGCAGCTTCTGCATCCGGTAGAGAACAAACTTTTTTGTGTAATGTGCCTAGAGTAGTAGAGGAAAGGTGTCTTTGCAAGGCCGACGTCCTAAAAAAGGAAAAAAAAAGGTCGCGAAGGCATTTGAAGAGCCTTATGGCAACATGTCGAAACGTCGTCCATAAATCACGCTTTTGAGTTTATCAGTGGTAGCGTGTCAGACTCGCACGTTAACTGTGGGTTCGACTGAAAATGTTGACATTTATGTATTTTTTATGTTGAATACTGTAAACGTTATAAGTATCCCATTTCACTACATTCTTTCGAACTGGACGTGCTAGAACTTAGCAGCAGCTCCAGTTCAGCAATGGAGGTGGCTGCGCTCGCTTTTTCCGCTGACGGCTGCAAAGAAATCTTACGAGCGTAATATAGAGACAATCGTATAGTACGTATTTATAGCTATTTACATATAATGACGCTATTACGAAACCAAAGTAACACCGCGAACAGCTACTTAACTGGTAGTTTGTACATTCATTGCGGCCAATCGGACCCTGGAGGTGTCCGCCTTTTTTTTTTTTCGCTTTACGTGGCGCAATTTAAGGCAGAGATCTGGGCTAGTTGGTGGTTATCGTATAATGGGACATTGCACTAGCTCTTAAAATAGGACACGGACAGGAACACGAAAAAAAAAGAAAAACACGTAGCGCAAGCCAGCGAACACGGCGCGTCGCGTCACCGAGCCATCATTATTTGTCGCGACAGCTAATTCGCCCCACGAATCTTTAACATCTGTACTGTTCATGGCGTCTGGCCGTCAGGGCATCGGTCAGATGTTGCGAAAAAAATGGGAGTGAGGGCAGGCGCCCCTCTCCTTTTCCCGCCTAGATACATCAGTATTTATACATCTTACAGGTAGACGATGTATGTGTCATCATCGTCAGCCTGGTTACGCCCATTGCAGGGCAAATGCCTCTCCCATACTTCTCCAACTACCCCGGTCATGTACTAATTGTGGCCATGTTGTCCCTGCAAACTTCTTAATTTGATCCGCCCACCTAGCTTTCTGCTGCCCCTTGCTAAGCTTCCCTTCTCTTGGAATCCAGTTCGTAACCCTTAATGACCATCGGTTATCTTCCCTCCTCATTACATGTCCTGCCCATACCCATTTCTTTTTCTTGATTTCAACGAAGATGTCATTAACTCGCGTTTGTTCCCTTACGCAATCTGCTCTTTTCTTATCCCTTAACGTTACACTCATCATTCTTCTTTCCGTAGCTCGTTGCGTCGTCCTCAGTTTAGGTAGAACCCTTTTCGTAAGCCTCCAGGTTTCTGCTCCGTACGTGAGTACTGGTAAGACAGCTGTTTTACACTTTTCTCTTCAGGGATAATGGCAACCTGCTGTTCGTGATCTCAGAATGCCTGCCAAACGCACCCCAGCCCATTCTTATTCTTCTGGTTATTTCCGTCTCATGATCCGGATCCGCGGTCACTACTTGCCCTAAGTAGATGTATTCCCTTACCACTTACAGTGCCTCGCTACCTATCGTAAATTGCTGTTCTCTTCCGAGAGTGTTAAACATTACTTCAGTTTTCTGCAGATTCATTTTTAGACCCACCCTTCGGCTTTGCCTCTCAAGGTCAGTGAGCATGCATTGCAGTTGCTCCCCTGAGTTACTAAGCAAGGCAATATCATCAGCGAATCGCAAGTTACTAAGGTATTCTCCATTAACTCTTATCCCCAATTCTTCCCAGTTCAGGTATGTGTAGCATGTGATCTATGTGTAGCACGAGTTAACAGTTACTCCTTGTGTACCTGGCTGTACCCTCGAGGGAATACACAGCCAGGTAACATAGAGAGCACATCCAGGCCACACCCTGCCGTAATCATAAAGATTACATCCTACAGGAAAAACTAAGGGGCAAGAAAGGGCGTTAATCGGGGGGCTCGATTTTTATTAGTCATATCATAAGAAGCGAAAAAAACACTGAAACCAAGGACAACACACGGGAAATTACTTGGGCTTAATAAATGATAAAAAGAAACGATGAATTAATGGAAAAACAACTTGCCGCAGGTGGGGGACGATACCGATCGTCCCGCACCGGCGTCAAGTTGTGTTTTCATCCACTTTTATTTACATTAATTTATCGTTTCTTTATTTCATTTATTAAGCACAAGTAATTTCCCGTATGTTGTCCTTGGTGCCAGTGTTTGTTCGACTCTCTTTATAGGAAAGATTAAGGTCGTTTCCTGCAGTCGTACCAAAGGATGAGAAAAAATGCTGTACGTGCAAAGTATGTTGCCTGAAGTTCACATGAAGGAGAAGGAAGCATATAGGTCACGCAGGGTACAAGAAGGAAACATACATGAAACATAAAGGTCTGGAGTGTCTTTGTCTCGTTTATGTTTAATGAACCAAGCTCTGAAAGGTCAATATGTTTTCGAGCTTTCTGATGCAAGAACATTTTTTTAATGCTGAATTATTTGGATTACTTTATTTCGCTTTCCATTTCAATATTTCGAATGGCCTTGCCTCGCCTATTTAAGCGGCTCTACACGCCTGTACGAACGTGTCAGCTACAAGTTTACCAGAAGCTGCACAGGTACTTTCGGTAAGTGGACATGTATACAGGAACTCTTTTTTCGTTCATTCGGAAGGATGTGCTTTGTTGATTTGAATTTTCTGAATTAGAACGCCGTATTTCACTTTATGGAAACGCGAAGAAGGCGTGCTGTGCTGAAATTAATGAGGTTGTACGAAGTCTCCTATTCAGCTGTCGAGAGTTAAACAGTACGTTGCAATCGTCGAACCGACGCTACGTTTCCGACAACCCGTGTCATTCCCACCAAACTTAATTTGGCACCTAGAGGTGAAAGGTGCCTGTTTTTCCGGAGAGGTTACCGACGCAATGTACGCCGACATTCGTGCTTGCATTTATTTGGCACCATCGTTGGCGTGTCCGTTGCCGTCGTCCTGTCACGGTATCTGCGCGAGAGACGTGCGGTACGTTTGCATACGAAAACGAGGGAGCCACGAGGACACACACCCTCATGCTCCGTTCAACCGACTCTGCCGCGTAGCCAGGGCAGCGCTTTGCCTCCTACTGGTCACATGCAGCGTGGAGCCCGAAACCTACCGTGTTATACCACACTGTGATGTATAGAGTGGTCGGAGCGCAGCGGACAGTAAGCGTCAAGCGTGGCACTTTTTCTGCGGTCTCATCTCGGGCACCGTAGAAGCGCGCCGCCTAAGCGAAGGTGGCGGCGTTCTTCTTCAAGCCAGCGTTGTGAGACGCCTGGCGGCTGCGCTGTTTCTGCTGCGGAGCCGCAGTTGGGTTGCGCGCCAATAAGCGCCAACATATCACCCCTGCTACGGAACACCGTTGGAGGAGCTTCAACTGAATGTTAAACCTTGCTATCGCTTTCAATGCATCGTCATTTTGTTGAAATTGTTCAATATCTCTATTTACTCTAATAAATTAATTCATTAAACAACAGGTTTCTTCGTAAACACCAATAAACGTGTCCTTTAAGGCAAATCCGACAGCGCATGGGATACGTTTTTTCACAGAGGAGCTGTATACCTGTACCGTCCAAGAAAATTTTCGTGTCGTAAGTGAACTCCCCATAGGTGGGCCGATGCTGAAGATAGTGCAATGCCGGGCCAAACCGCGCTGGAGGTGCAGTTCGCCATTAAGCGGTCCACATACACAGTCTGTGAGCCGGTCCAGATGACCAGAAGACTGGTCATCCTTCTTCCCAGAGTGGAAGGGCACTGAGATTTTTTTTAGTTTGTGTTTCTCACAGCATGTCGCACTACAATATTTGGCTGACATCTTCATGACAGTAAAATAATATGCCGTTTGTTAAGGTGAGCATTACATTTGTTCCATGTTTCTTAAGCGTTTGTGTACACACTTTTTTATCTATTTTTTCAGCCATGACCTTTCTTACTGCTATCTTACTGCTTGGCTTTGCTACTTCTGCTTTTGCGGGTGCACGTAAGTACACGTTCAATATTAAATCTTCACTAGAGAATATTAGCGTTTTGACGCGGATTATTAGTGTTGAGAAGAGGTTATGCAGCGCCATGCCCTTGTAGTTTTTACTGCAACATTAGATAAGAAACTGAGGTGGCAGTGTTGTGACCAGAAAAAAACATGGAAGGACTCTGGTAAAATGTTGAATTGCCTTTAACGAAGAAACAATGTGTACATAAGTACTTGGCCAAACTGATGGGAACAAAAGGTCCAACAAATCTTTATATTTAAACCAAATAAATATAGGCTAATTAGACATGGGGAGTCTGTGAGTGCTAACTGAAGTCTGTTCATGTACAGTCAACCGCAAAAGTTTACGGGACGCAGGATCTGCCAAGAAGCTGAATTCTCGCGAAGCGTGGTCACACAGCCTCAAATTATATGTTCCAGTTATGTAGTAGCCTTCGCCACCTACACAGTGATTCATTAAATACGAAGTGTCATGCATTAACAGTGCAGGAATTCACATGTGAAGGGGAAACCGCATCCCGCAAACTTTTGCTGTTGACTGTACGTATACCGAACTCCACGACATGTCCTAAAATGTCATGACAGGACGTGCGCGCACTGCAAACAACGTAAAGGAAGAAATTATTCATCTAATCCAGAGTTTTATTTTCGTAATATCAGAAAAGTATAACTATAGTCTAAATATTAGATATCGCTTACACTTTTCCATATTCTCAGTTTAAATTAATACATTTTTAACATCGACGTACATCCCCACATCACACAACCCTATGGAACCATTGGATCCCTGTCCTATTCCGTGGATCGGGTGAGCGCAGTTGTTTAAGGAAAAATCAAAGAAACATAAGCTGGCTGTCTTCACAGTGGCACAACACTGCCGTCGCAGTGAATTTCAGAAGTGAAGGAATTAGTCGCGGAACTCAGCTGCTTTCTTCAATTGACTATCATTTTTTCTCCATAATAAAAGTATTTTGTTACTTGCATTGCCCATCCTGCTTATATAAGTTTGATCTGCGGTGTGTAATAGATAAATAAATAAATAAATAAATAAATAAATAAATAGGCAAATAAGTAAAAAATTTCCCAGGTGACCCTAGATATCGCCTAGGAGACGCAAAAATGAGAGCCTTGAAAAAAATTCACCTTAATCCACCCTAACCCATCTTAATCTTCCTTCATTCACTTCAATCACCCTTCATGATCTTGATCCTCTCTAGTCACCTTAATCTACCTCAAATATTTATCCTTCTTAATCCACCATTATCCTCCATCATCGAGGTTCAACAACCCTAATTCACCTTAATCCTCCCTAATTCAACCTTATTGAGCTTAATGCATCCTACTCCGCCCTAATCATCTTTGATCGACCATAATTTACCATAATGAATCCTAATGAATCCTAATCTACCTTAATCCAACAACTAATCAATCGTTAATCACCTTTGATAATTATTAACTATCTCTGACGCGCGGCTGGACATGCTTTGGTTCGCTTCTGCTCTTCCTTGGGTCACGTGATATTTTCTGGACATCACAACGCGACCTTGAAACAAATTTAAGGTTTTTGCATAAATAAATAAATAAATAAATAAATAAATAAATAAATCACCACCCTGTTAGGAACAGAACTTCAGTCGCCCGAGATGGAATATCTGCTCGTGAACAGCCCCAAAAATAGTTTCGAATACCGATATGAAACTTCATTTGTCCAGCGAGTTGGAGGAGGAGGAGGAAATAACTTTATTAAGTCCTGAGGAACCTCTCCCCACCCACACTTGGTTTAGTGGTCGGCAGGGGTCGCGGGCTGCTCCCACGTTGGGACGGGAAGCCCGTGAGCCTCTGGCCTTTCGTGAGCCCTCTGGACGGCCCGGAGCTGGGTCTGGTGGTCGTCGCTTCGCAGGGCGTCCACCCAGTCTTCTTCTTTAGTAAACACGGTGCCAGAGCATGTGCGCTAGCGAGCAGTACGATTCGGCACAATCCGGACATTGCGGCTCTACCTCTGATGAATAAAGGCTAGTCTGCCTCTCGAGGGGAACGACCCTGTCTGAAGCATTCTGAATATCGGTGACTGTGGTCTAGTGAGCTTAGCGTGGGGGAGCGGGAAGGCCCTCCTAGACAGCTGATAGTGCGTTGGTATTTAGTTAGTTGAAGGTGAGCAGCGGGTCTCGGTGCTTCCCTCCCTCCCCGCCACTTCGCTCGCCACGATCGCCGCGGTGCGTGAGTCCTTGCGCGCGTCCGTGCGCCAGCTCGTTGGCGTTGGGAAAGTCGGGGTGCACGTCGGCCCCCATGTGGGCTGGAAACCATTTCACGATGTGATGACGCGTGGCTCCCTCGCTGCCGAGGACGGCCGCCGCTTCCCGCCATATCGAGCCCGAGGCGAATGCTCTGGCCGCTGGTCGCGAACTGTGTACACGTAAGGACGTTCGGGGTCCCTCATTGCCATGGCTATTGCCACCTGTTCGGCCATCTCGGACGTTACCCCCTTGACTGATGCTGCGTTAATGATCGTGCCATCCCAGCGTATCGAGACGGCGGCGTACCGGTCGCTGCGTCCGTACTGGGCCGCGTCTACAAATGCTGCCAGGCCCGGGCAGTTGGCGGTCGATTTCAGCAGTGCTCGGGCCCTCGCCTTTCGGCGCCCCTCGTTGAATTGCGGGGGGACGTTTCTCGGAAGTGGTTCTACTTTGAAAGTGCCCCTGACCGCCGCGCTGAGCGCAACCTTGCGTGCGTTGCACTCTGCCTCTGCATTTCTCCCTGCTTCTTCTAGGATGCGTCTGCCGGCTCTGGTGGTCGACATCCGCACGACATGTGCTTTGGTCTGTGCTTCGATGATTTCTGCTAGTGGATTGTGGACCCCTAACTGATCGAGCCGCTCCGTGCTTGTAGTGATCGGAAGACCTAGCACCCTTTTGATGCCCTTGCGCATCAGTGTGTCTATCTTGGCCGCGTCTCTCTTGGTCCATTTTAGCACCAAGGCTACGTCATTTACGTGACTCATGAGGAAGGCATGGTAAAGTCTGATGAGATAGCTCTCGCTGAGCCTTCCCCTGCGGTTCGTCACCCTGAGGATCAGCCGGAGCATGTTGTCTGTTTTGGACGCGAGTTTCATGACCAGTTTGCGTGTTACCGCCTTTAGCCTCAATTAGCAGCCCCAGGATTCTTATAGTGTCCACTCTGGGGATCGGCTGGCCGGCACTCATGTGTAATTTGATCGGTATTTGATCGATCGGTGTCAAATTCTTCATGCCTTGTATCGAGGGCCTGTACACCAACAGTTCCTATTTGCTGGATGACAGACGGAGTCCCATTTCCTTCAGGTACTCTTCCGTTGTGTCCAACGCCTCTTGAAGAGCCCGCTTGACTTCTGCGTCGGACCCTCCCGGGCACCACACCATAATGTCGTCTGCGTACAGGGCGTGATTGACGTTGGTCACTCTTGTCAGTCGGTTCGAGAGCCCTTTCATTGCTAGATTGAATAATAGTGGGGAGACCACCTCCCCTTGTGGGGTGCCCCTCGCGCCCAGCGTGTACCAAGTGGACGTGGCCTGTCCTATTTTGATCGTGGCTTTCCTGTCTCTGAGGAAGGAGCCTATGTAAGAGTGGAATTTCCGGCCGAGCCCCATCACCGAGATCGTTTATATTAGAAATCTGTGTTCGACCGTGTTGAACGCTTTCGTTAGGTCCAGGGCCAGTATGCCCCTGGTGTCTCTGGTGATGCTGTCGATGATATGCTTCTTGACTAGTAACATTACGTCCTGTGTGGAGAGGCCCGGTCTGAAGCCCACCATGTTATGTGAGAAGAGGCCCTCTCTCTCTCTATGTACCGCGATACTCGGTTATGTATGACATGTTCCGCCGTCTTGCCTACGTACGAGGTTAGCGTATTGGCCGCATGTTCTCCGCCGCAAGTGGTTTACCGGGTTGTGGTATTAGTGTGACCGAGGCCTCTTTCCAGACTTCTGGTACTCGTCCCGTTTTCCACGCTCTGTTGATTTCTTCGGTCAGCTTCTCGATCGACTTCCCGTCTAAGTTTCTCAACAGTTTGTTAGAGACCCCGTCAGGGCCCGTCGCGGAGCGACCGTTGGTGCTTTGTTAAACATCCCAAATATCCGATTCCGTGAAGGGCGCGTCGAGTTCTTCGACCTCTGTGCCGGCGTATAGTGCATAGTCGCCGTCGCCTGACGGGCCCAGTGGCAGATACGGCTCTGCCAGCTCCTTTAGGAACTCGCTCTCCGTTTGGCCCTGCTCTTTTGCTTGTGTAAAATCCTATCGATTGGCAATTTCTGATTGCCTTTGGATTGCCTGTCGCCTAACAGTTGCTTTAGGAGGTTCCATTTGCGCCCGGTTCTCATTTGTCCGTCTAACGACGCGCACACCTCGTTTGACTGTTGCTTGGAAAGCTCGGTCGAGGGCGCTTCGATTTCCCGGTTTAGCGCCTCTACTTTCTTTCGCAGTCTGCGATTTAGTGTTTGCGTTTTCCACCTGTCCTTGATGGAATACTTTGCCTCTAATAGGTAGGCCAATCTCGCGTCCCATCTTTCCACGTTCAGTTCAGTTTGGACAACCCTCGTGACGGTGCTAACGTCCTCTTTGAGCCTTCTAAAAAGGCTGTCTAGGTCCGCGTATTCGCTAATGTCTTCCTTTCTTATTTTGCGGAAGGCGTCCCAGTCGGTGATCGTAAATTCTCTCGGTAGTGCCGCCCTGATGGGGATCGTCACCGCCAGTATGTAGTGGTCGCTGCCGAGGTTCTCGTACAGGTTGCGCCACTCGGCCCCTCGCACGTTCTTGACGAAGGTCAGGTCGGGCGTCGCCACCGACATGCCTAGTCGAGTCGGGTAGCAGGGTCCGTCACCAGCTCTAGAGAGCACATAGTGGCTGCCTCCAATAGCCGCTCACTCTTAGGCCTTGCGTAACCCCAGGCTCCATGGGGTGCGTTAAAATCTCCTGCCGCTATTAGCGGGGCCTCCCTGGCAATTGAGGCCGTCTTTATTATCGATGTGAACGACTGACTGTCTGTGGTCAGAGGGCGGGCTGTACACGTTCTCTACGAATACGCTGTTTTTCAGCCAACTGTTTGGTATGATTTCGATCGCGGTTACCTCCGCTTTCACGTTGCCTAATTTTAAATCTCGTTCCTGGAAAGAACATTTGTTCGCGACGAGACGTCACTCTGCGCTTACCCTGTTCGAATTTCGACGAGGCGACCCGGTAGCCGGGCAGGGTCGCCTCGCTACCCAAAGTTTCTTGTAAGATTATGACGTGCGGTTTGTCCGCCTGTGAGGCAACGAACTGTAGCAGCGGAGCCTTGCGCTTTTTGAAGCTAGCGCAATTCCACTGCCACACTACCAGCTTTCTAGTTGAGTTGTTCGCCATGATTGATACCTTGGATTTGTTTAGCACCTGCAGGAGCCATGTGTGCTTCGATACGCGTCACTCTTGCCGCGAGCGCTACCATGCCTTCCGCTAATTGCTGGACCATTAGCTGCAAAGAGCTAATCAACTGCTTAATTCCCAATAGGATGCTACTGGATTCGGGTTCCGCCAGGTTTCCCTGCATTTGACCGAGCGAACCGACTGCTCCCCTTGCGGGGTCTGTGTACTTTGCGGCACCTGCTGCTGCTGCTGTTCGACTAGCTGGGGAGTGGAAACTTGTTTCCAAAACGATTCGAAATCCGCCCTCATTTGTTGAATCTGCGCCTTGAGGCGCGCGTTTTCTTCCGCTAGCTGAGCTATTCTAGGGTCTTCCTTGTTATGCTTTGGCAATGCTACCTGCATTACTTTTGATTGTGATTTCAGCTGCGGCTTTAGCTTGGCCCGGTCCGCCCAGGCCGGCCCCTCTTGAATGTGCACTTGGGAGAGGGAGCGCCCCCTGGAGCAGGAACGGCCTCTCGATCGGCTGCGCTGTCGTAGTGTCGGCATTGTGGTACGTCCCCGTCCGGGGGCGCTTGTCACGCTGGAATCGTGTGATCTACTCTCCATTTGTTGCGGCTGCCTTTGCAGCTGCGATTTCTTCGCATTTCTGCGTCGGCGCCTCCTGCGCCGCACGACGTACGGAATTTGGTATCGTTGCTTGCACTTGCCGTCCGCCGTCAGGTGTTGGCCCCCGCAGAGGGCGTACTTGGGCGAGCAGTGGTAGTCTTCAGCCGGGTCGTTGACTCTGCAGCCGCGACACCTCTTCTGGTCAGGATTTCGACAGACGTCGACTCTGTAGCCCAGAACATTGTACCCAGAACACTGCTGCTCGGCCATAGCCAGTGGACAGTTGGTCCTCTTCAACAGGGATCACATTTCTGAGCACGGCTTTCCGTTCAACCTCCTTGCCTAGAACCTATTTTTTGAAGTTCAGTTCTTCTTACTCGTCGCAACAATCTTCTTTTCCTACGGCCAGATGTCAGGCTGATCGGAGGGAGATTCGCGCGGTAGTAAATGCTTGATGTGCTTCCTGGCTTGCACGGGTCTGATTCGGGGTCTAGAAGGTACTCCGTTGTGGTCTCATGGGCCAAGTTGTTAAAGGGATTTGCCAGCGTGTCCGCGCACCGAATGGCTGGACTTGTCTTCCTTATTGTTAGAGAACTCTAGCTAGTGCCTGTATTCGTCTGATTGTCTAGCTTCGCGCCCGGGATATACGACAGGGACTGACTGCTTTCCCCGAATATGAATATTGTCACGAAAAGACAATTGAAGATGTACCCGGCGTCGACGAGACAGACAGTTGTACAAGATGGCGTACAAAAACTCAAGCCAGCGTCCTCAGCCTCTACTTCTTCTTCAGCGCCCACCTCTTGCCGAGCGCGCGTTCCAGTCACTTCTTTCTCAGCGCTGGCTCGTAACACCTAGTGGCATTATTCCCCCGCCAAAAGAAAAGCATCGACCCGACGCTTACTAAAAGAAAGTGGAAGTGTGGAAGTCATATGCCATCAGGTTGGCCCCGCCTTAACGCGCGAAATACGGTTTGAGTCGAATAACGTGCGCTATCTCTGAGTGGTGCTGTCGACGCCGAGGCGACGCGGCACCGTCGGGAATGACCCCATAGTTCACTTCACTAACGCGGCGTATCACTTTGTAGGGTCCAAAGTATCTACTCAGCAGCTTCTCAGACAACCCCTGGTGACGGATTGGAGTCCATACCCAGACTTGGTCACCTGGCTGGCACTCGATTTGCCGATGTCGAAGGTTGTAGCGTCGTGCGTCTGTACTCTGCTGCTTCGTGATGTGCATGCGCGCGAGTTGACGAGCTTCCTCTGCGTGTTGAGTAAGTTGCTCGGCGTCGGAAGTAAGTGATGCGTCGGTGTCATGCGGAAGCATTGCGTCTAGCGTGGTCTGGACCTCGCACCCGTAAACAAGACGGAACGGTGTGAATCGTGTTGTTTCCTGCATGGCGGTGTTGTACGCGAATGTAACGTACGGCAGGACTTGATTCCATGTTTTATGCTGGACGTCTACATACATAGGCAGCATGTCAGCAATGGTTTTCTTTAGCCGTTCCGTCAGTCCGTTGGTCTGCGGATGATAGGCAGTTGCCTTGCGATGCTACGTGCAGCTCAGCTCGAATATGTCCTCCATCAGTTGGGCTGTAAAGGCAGTGTCTCTGTCGGTAATGACCAGTGATGGGGTATCATGTCGGAGGACTATGTGATCAATAAAGAACTGGGCAACCTCGTAGGCTGTGGCACGTTGTACAGCTTTCGTCTCGGCCTAGCGTGTTAGACAGTCTGTGGCAACTATAATCCACTTGTTCCCGCTGGCTGACAAGGGAAAGGGTCCCAGAAGATCCATGCCGATTTGATCAAACGGCGCGCTAGGTGGTGCGATGGGTTGGAGTAACCCAGCGGGCTTCAAAGACGGTGATTTCCTGTGTTGACACTCACGGCAGCTTTGCACGTAACGCTTCACCGTGGTAGGAAGTCTGGGCCAGTAATACGTCTGGCGTACTCTTGCAAGAGTACGTGAAAATCCCAAGTGTCCAGACGTGGGCTCATCATGGCAGGCTAGGAGAATGTGATCACGGAGGGAGGCAGGTACGATCAATAAATACTCTTTGTCGCTGGCATTCGAGTTTTTCTTGTAGAGGACACCATTTAGTAGGCACAAGGTCGAGAGACTGCGAGAACTGTGTCGTGGGATTGTAACATTCTTGCCTTCTAGGTGATCGATGAGAGGGCGTATTTCGGCGTCCTCGCGCTGCCGTATGATCAGGTCAGATGCGGTGAGCGCCCCAAGGACCGTCATCTTCGTCCATGTCCTTATCGCAAGTTTTGACGGGAGCGCGCGACAACGTTTCCGCATCTTCGTGTTTGCGGCCCGATTTGTAGACGATGGTTACATCGAACTCCTGCAGTCGGAGACTCCATCGAGCAAGTCGTCCGGACGGGTCTCGTAAGTTGGCCAACCAACGCAAGGAATGGTGGTCTGTCACCACCTTGAAAGGGCGACCGTAGAGATAAGGCCGAAATTTCATGATGGCCCACACAACCGCTAGACACTCTCGGAGGTGGAGTAGTTGATTTCAGCGCGTGACAAGGTGCGACTGGCGTAAGCGATCACTCGCTCGACGCCTTCCTGGTGTTGAACAAGTACAGCGCCAAGACCGATGTTGCTTGCGTCGGTATGCACCTCGGTGTCAGCGTCCTCGTCAAAGTGAGCGAGGATGGGTGATTCCTGCAGGTGCTGCCGTAACTCTGTGAACGATGCGTCCTGCTCATCCGTCCAAACAAAGGGTGTGTCTTCTCGCGTGAGGCGTATGAGTGCTTCGGCAATCCGGGAGAAGTTAGCGATGAAGCGACGATAGTACGCACGCAGACCGAGAAAGCGGCGCACTGTTTTTTTTTTTTGTCACGAGGAGTAGGAAAAGCAGCAACAGCAGATGTTTTGTCTGGGTCAGGCTGGACGCCGTCGGCGTTCACGATATGACCGAGAGACTTCAACTCTTCGTAACCGAAGTGACACTTTTCTGGCTTTAGTGTGAGATTAGCGGAGCGGAGCGCCTCAAGTACCGCCTCTAAACGCTTCAGATGTTCTTCGAAGGTCGCCGCAAACACGACGACGTCATCTAAGTATACTAAACAACTGTGCCACTTCAGACCCGTCAGAACAGTGTCCATCATTCTCTGGAAGGTGGCCGGTGCAGAACACAGGCCGAATGGAAGTACTTTAAATTCGTACAGTCCATCCGGGCTAACAAAGGCAGTTCTTTCGCGATCTCATTCGTGAACTTCGATTTGCCAATATCCACTCTTCAAATCTATGGATGAAAAATACCTGGTTCGCCGCAGTCGATCTAACGAATCATCGATCCGCAGAAGCGGATAAAGGACTTTTTTTGTGACGTTATTCAACTTTCTATGGTCAACACAGAACCGAAGCGTTCCGTCTTTCTTTTTAACGAGTACCACCGGCGACGACCAATGGCTTTGGGATGGTTGTATGACGTCATCGTCAAGCATTTCTTTGACTTATGCATTAATCACGTTGCGCTCTTTCGCCGATACGCGATAAGACAGTTGTCGTATGGGATGAGAATCGTCATACGTGATTATTCGGTGTCTCATGATGGGCGTCTGGCGTACCTTAGAAGAAGATGCGAAGCACTGGTTGAACCGAAGTAGCAACTCGCGCAGCACTTTTTACTTTTCCTCCGAAAGGTCTGAATTGATGTCTATATTGCTGAGTGTCTGAGCTGGGTTGTCCTTTGTCATAGACGCAAAGCATTCAGCGACGTCTGCTATGGGCTCAGCAAAAGCGATAGTAGTCCGGCGAAACAGGTGCGGATGCTCCTGGCTGAAATTCGTCACGAGGAGCGCCGAAAGTCCACCTCGAAGCGTAATGAGACTGCGGGCTGCACGTACACCATGAGTCAGCATAAGGGAAAAATTGCCCTCTGCAACAGCTTCGCCGTCACGCAGATCGTCGCATACACCCGCTACCAGGACACTTGCGCGTAGTGGTAAAGTTACACTGTCGGCGTAAACCCGAAGCGCGTTACGTCGGCAATTGTCGCGGCTGTTCGCTGCTCTCGCTGTCGAAAAAGTCACTGCGCGCTCCCGGAGGTCTATAATGGCACCATACTCTCGCAGAAAGTCGACGCCCAAGACGAGGTCCCGAGAACAATCGCGGGGTATAAGGCAGCTGGCTGGAAACGTACACCCACGAATTTGTACATACTCTGACCGTGCACATGCCCAACGGTGTTACGATATGCCCGCCAGCAGTACGAATTTGGGTTCCAGACCAAGGCGTGATGACTTTTCTAAGTTACGTTGCTAGTTTTCCGCACAAGATTGAGTAGTCGGCACCCGTGTCCAATAACGCACTAACGTGGCGGCCGTCGAGCACAACACGTATGTCTAGCGAGAGTCTGTCGCTGAGTTCGGCTGCTGTCGTCGCTGAATTGTGCTTAATAGACCGTGCTCGCGTCGATGGGAGGTCTTCGGAACGGCGATTATCAGGGGCCTCGCCCCTGAAGGTCGCTGTTCTTAGTTTTCCCGGCGAGGGCTTGGCGAACGTCCTTGCGCTGCCATTGGAGGGCTTCTAGAAGCTGGGAAAGATCGCCTGGGGGACGGCGAGCGCGACTGCCACCGCGGGAACAGTGGCATACGCTGCTGGTTCAGGCACTCTTCAATCGCCTTAGGCCTTTCGCCATACCTGGGCCTTGGTGAGTCCGCGGCAAAACCTTGCAGCCCGAGGTGGCGGTATGGGCAGTCGCGGTATACGTGACCGGCTTCTCCACAGTGATAACACAGAGGCGTTCTGTCCGGGGTACGCCAGACGTCAGATTTCCTTACAAGCGGGCGGCGATCCTCCATACGTTGGATTGGTTGCACTGATGGGAGCGGCGCGACGTATGATGCGGCGTAAGACGTGGCGGGCATGAAGTGGGTCGGAGCGTGGACAGGGACTCGCCCCAAAACTTCCGCATACGACGGCCGCTGCAACTGTGCTGTCACAGGAGGCGCATTGCTGCTTGGAACGTGACCTTGGATCGCTTGCTGCACTTCACTTCTCACGAGGGCAGAAATGGAACCGAGCCTAGGCTGAGGCGGGCAGCTGAGCCGTTGAAGCTCATCACGCACGACAGAGAGGATAAGGTCTCGGAGAACGTCCAGGTTTCCAAAGGCAACCGCGTCCGTCAGTGAAGCAGCATTCGCGTGCCTGTCATACGTATCTGAGCGCTGGTCCGAAGCTGAAGTAGCGTTCATTTGCCTTTCATAGAAAGCTGAGCACTGGTGTAGCATCTTTTCCACCGTGGTGGCTGCGGTTAAGAATTCAGCCACGGTCTCGGCGGGCTTCGAACCAGACCAACAAATAACTGTTCTTTAACTCCCCGCATTAGATGGCGCAGCTTCTTTTCCTCTGACATGGTAGGGTCTACCCGACGGAAAAGGCGCGTCATATCCTCTACGTACGACGCCACGCTCTCATTGGGAAGATGAATGCCGGATTGGAGCGCCCGTTCGGCTCGTTCGCGACGATCGGCATTGGTGTATGTCTCCAGCAAGGCACGGCGGAACTCGAGCCACGATTTGAGAAGCCCTTCTCGGTTCTCGTACCAAGTGCGAGCAGCGTCCTCCCAGCTGAAGTAGACGTTTCTCAACTTCGCCGCGTCGCGGCATTCGTTTATCTCGGCCACGCGCTCAAACTGGGCTAACCAGTCTTCAACGTCCTCGAAGATATCCCCGTGGAACACTTTCGGCACTCTGAGATTCTGCAGCAGATACTCAGTTGCCGTTGTGGCCGTACCTTGCATATTGGTCGATAGAGACGTTGACGTTTCTTCCGTACTGGTCCGTGGGGGCGTCGATATTGCTGCGGAGAAATCAAGCTCCGGAGGCAATCCTCGGATTCTCCTGTTGGCCCGGTGAACAGGGGTGTCCACTAGTATGGGGCTGGTATACTCCTGCTACCAGGAGGGGTTTGTGGCATCGGATGAATCGTACCCCGCACCTCCACTAGTTTTGTGACAAAAAGACAATTGAAGATGTACCCGGCGTCGACGAGACAGATAGTTGTACAAGATGGCGTACAAGAACTCAAGCCGGCGTCCCCAGCCTCTACTTCTTCTTCAGCGCCCACCTCTTGCCGAGTGCGCGTTCCAGTCACTTCTTTCTCAGCGCTGGCTTGTGACACCTAGTGTCAATATATTTCAATTAACTCCGTGCTTTTTAGGCGCAGTGCTCCTTCGCTTAATGCCCACAGTATGGCCTTGAGTTCCACCTCTCTAGTGTGCATCGACTATGAAAGTATCTGCATTTCCGGGTTTGCGTGTTGGCGCAGTGCCACGCAGTGGTAGATCGGCTGTCTCTATTTTGAGCAGCGTCAGTGTATATGCGCACTATTTTGGTGTCTACAAGGATGTCCGAGATGCATTAGGTCTGTTGGAGTACTTCTTGTTGGGTTGGTTGGGCTAGTTGGTGATGCATATCTATTAGAAGAAAAGTGGAAGATATCCTTGTCTCGTTCGTCTGTCTTTCTGTTAACTTAATTGTGCTCCTCTTCTTGTATTTAAGTGTGATGCTGCAGCTCGGCAGTGACCTGTATACGACTAGGATCCCGGGATTTCTTCATCTCCGTCGAGAGGACAACTAGCCAAAGCGGAAGCCGTGCGCTACGTGAGCCGCTCGGTTCCTTGCAGCACCACCAGATGGCGTCACTACAGGATAGCGCTTGCATTCGCGGCAGCGACGGCGCCAACCACGCGGGGGAATGAAAACCAAATTAACAAGAAAGCTCGCCTTCGCGCATAAGTTCGCCGCAAGTGTTTCCGGGTAAGGATTACGGCTGAATAAGTTGCGGTTGCCGGGAAGCGGCAACTGTAGCATACGAAGCACGAAGTTACGTCACTACACCTTCATATGTATAACAAGAACCTGCCTAGCGACTGGTGTTATTTTTGTTGTGGTAGCACTATGGAAAGGCCACGCATAGTTGGGACTCCCGAAGTGCAGCGCGAATACGATGAGCGAAGAACGCAGCAGTAACGTCAATATGCATAACGTTGTCGTACTGAGAATCGACAAGACCAACTTCAACCGTACGTCACTTTGGTCTGTCGGATCAGGTGATAACTATCGCTTCGCCGGTCGACCACCTTGACAGCCTGGATTGGAGCCTAATTTTTTAAGGGCCAAAGCCTAATATGCCCCATGAAGCAAAAGATCCGGCGAGCGTCCGGCGTTAATATCCGATGACAAGAAAGCCTACGTAGCCAAATGATCACATCACGTTCCCGGCGCAGGCTCTGCTGAGGCTTGCACTGAGAAATGCCATGGCCAACAGCCATTGTGTCGGACGGACAGCGTGGCCCACACACACAAAAAAGTGGCTTTGCCCGATTATAAAATTGAGTTCAGCCAGGTTCAAAACCGACCTTGCCCACTCCGAAATTCACTTGGCCCACCCTGAAAATTTAGGTTGCCCACACCCAAAAATTTTACTTTTCCCTATTCAAAAATTGAGTTCACCAACGTTCGAAAGCGACCTGGCCCACTCCCGAAAATGACTTGATCCACGCACAAAATTGACTTTACTCAGCTTGAAAATTGACTTTGCCACGTTAAAAACCAACCTGGTCCACTGCCAAAATTGACTTGGCCCACCCCCAAAATTTGGCTGGCCCATACTCAAAATTGATATTGCCTAATTCCACCACATGACCAAATGAAATGTATCGCGCGGAAGAGTCATAATGCGCTATTATTCAATGCACGTTAGGCGGCGTAAGTGACTCTGTAACATTTTTGTTTCGCAACCATACATTTGGAAAGTGGTTTGTGGCCAACGATGGCGATGGTCTTTCATAGCGGCTGAGCGGCAAAATTTCGGGCATACGGGAGACATCGTAGCCGTCCATGTGCAACAAGTGTCTCTAATAGCGTCCATGCTTGCATGCGCTTGCAGGTTCTTAACTTTCGTTCCCCCTGGGAATCCTATGTGTGACCAGACGCATCACTTGTGTCAAGCAGTTCGAATTCGTTGCGTTGTGCTGTCGTGCGACAGATGTAGCTGATGCCGTACATAATCTTAGGAATTATGAGTGCGCTTACAAGCGTTTCGGTTTGAGAGCGCAGGTGTTAACGGCTCGTTTCTGCGGCGAACGTCGGCGGCGGCGGCGGTGGCATAACCGAGCGAAGGAGCCGTTAAGCGAAAGATGAAAGAGCGAACGTGGAGTGGCCGATAAAAGACGCGAGCCGTGAACGGTGGAGACCAATAAGAACGGCCGATTCGGTGACGTGCGCGCGGGAAAGTCTCACGTGGACCCGCCCGACCGCTCGATGCGTACTCGTATCTGGGGCCGTATTCTGTAGCGGTTCGCTTTGGAACCGGTTCGGTCTGGCTGTTGCCATTAGTCGGCGCTTCGTTGTCGTCATCCCTGGTGGGCGGGACCACAAATTTTGTTGACGTCACACAGGTTGTCAATCATCTGGAAAGGAACCGGTCGTCTACTACGAGAGGAACCGCAGAGAAGTGGTTCGCTCGAGGGTCGCGCGCGGTGGCTAGCATGATGTCGAGGGTTCCTAGGGCAACCATGGCTGCCGGCTAGTCTCGCGCTAGCTGACGAGCCGGCACCTAGACGAGACGAGTAAGAGACGGCAATGGCGGCTCCTTTGGTTGTGCTGCTGGCGAGCGCCGAAAGACAAGGACGCGACGAGAGGCAACGACGCGAAGCGTTCGGCATGACCGAAGAAGAGTTTCGAAGGCATTTTAGGCTCTCCAAAGACATAGTGCGACGTCTTTGCGATGAGCTTGAAGAACATCTCGGACCTCAAAGATTTCGTGGTGTCGACACTACGATGAGTGTTGTGCGCGCTGCGGTTTTTTGCCACCGGGAGCTTTCAACAGTGCGTCGGGAATGAAGAAGCGATTGCACTGTCGCAGCCTTCGGTCAGCCGGATCATTACAGCCGTCGCCAAGGCCATTACGATTGTGGGCAAAGAAAAAAGATGGGTTAGATTCCCATCCACGGCGCAAGAGAAAGCCGCCGTCAAGGAAGGCTTTCTTAGCCGTGGAAAAAATCCAGGAGTTGTGGGATGTGTGGACGGGAGTCTAATAGCAATCTTTCGCCCTAAGAAGCTCGGCCACGGCGAAACGGAATCGTACTGGAGCCGTAAAGGGTATTACGCCCTCAACTGCATGGTCGTGAGTATTGTTCATTGACAAATATTTTCGATATGTGTTTGAGCGAGTGCACGTTGTAAAAAACTTCGTTTCGTTATTTTTCATCAATTGCCGGTAATACTTGCGTTCCTATTCGAGCAAGTAGCGTTTGTGTTGTATATGTAATGACGACTTTGATCTTTGCAATAGTACACGGCCGCACTTTTTCCGTGCTCTCTAATCACAGTTGAATAGCCTTTTCGATGCTACAATGTAAACACATTACGCGTGACTTAAACCGGTATAGACGCCGTAGAAGTGAAGGGAGACTTCGTCTGCGAGCGATCCTAAGAAAAGACGAGCCCTTGTGATTCTTATTCGACGTAAAACTAAAGCGTTGTGGCCAACAGAAAGTAAGAAATGCCTTCCAAGTTACCTCTTATGCCGCTTGTCCCAGGCGCTGTGCCGACAGATACATGGGACTTAGCACTTGCCGCGTCGCCACCACCGCGGTAAGCAGCGCTTTCCTCCTGCATATAGGCAATTGGCATCATTAATGATAACAGTTTTGTTGTTGTTGTGATACCTGTCATGTACAGGAAATATTGTAGTCATATTTCAATCGCATGCCAAACCGTTGCATTTCGAAATGGCTACAGTAATAAAAGCCTGTGCTATGTCCTTTTATATGACCATCAATGACGAATGGTTGGTGCACGTCTGCTCAATAAATGAAGCTCTTTTGTTCCTGTTGCAAACCACTCTAAGTGTTTGCTTACCTATTGAGCAAAAAGGTGGCATGCTACTGGTGTTTCTACACTAAGGAGTTATCTATTATGTCACTTTTATAAGTCTGCATCGGCTCAACTCCAATTATTTACAAAACAGAACAGCATATCACTGCATGCGGACATGCATAAGCTAACTATAGAATGATTAAACGGACTACACCAACATGGCTTATATGCCTCATTAAAAAGCAGAGAACATTGACTTTACATACAAACACAGGCACTGAGCAAGCATTTGTGTGCACGTTTCAGAGAAAGGCGCAAGCGATAGTAAATAGCTTGACGCTTTCCGCTCAAGCTCGGGCCATCTACTGAGCGGCAACACTAGCGCGTGACAACACATCAGCCATAACGGCGGTGACTGAGCGAATCGCGACAGCGCGTCGACTTGGCGTTGACCTTTTGAAACCGATGCGCCTGTTCACCTCTTCGTCGGGCTCGAAGAACAGCGGGCAGACGCCGATGGCGCTCGTCCTTCCAACTAACGAGAGGATGCACCCTCGCGGTCCGGCCAGGCTGCCTCCTCCGGTTCCTCTGTGTTAGAATATGGTGCGCAAAAGCTCCGTCAACGAGTGTGCTTACCTGCTTTCGGCGTGCAAGGCGGCTGCATCGCGGCGGGCGTGGTGCACGTCCTTTTTCCATACGCCGCGCCATTGTACTGCAGTTTTCACTGCCGGACCCTCAGCGTTCAGCAAAGCCGTGACTTGCTGCCAGAGCTTCTCCTTGCGCGCCGCCGTCAGCTGCTGGCCCAACACAAACGACGCCTTTGCAAGGTAGGGGTGCTCCTCGACAAATGAAACGAGTATTTCGCGCGGCCTCGCTGAAACATGAGGACCCAGCCGCCTGTCTTTGTGCGACGACATCGTTTCGGTTCTGGCGCGGGAAAAAGTCCAAAACGTAAACAAAGCGAGGCAAGTTGTTTGCATAACGTATGGCTAACCACCTAGCGACTAAGTAAGAAAACAACACAGACAGACAGACAGACAACGAACTTTATTGAATCCTGAGGAGCTACTGTCGGGACCTCCTAACGGGAGGCCATTGTAGCCGCTGGCCGCGCCCACGTAAAGGACAGAACGCCGTGACGCTCCGCTCTTTCCTGGGCCCTCTGGATAGCCTGGGCTTGCTTTCGGAGTACCGTGCTTCTGATGGCCTCCTCCCATTCGGCTTCGCTGGAGAGGAAGTCGTTAGGCAACGCGGGACATCGCCAGAGCATGTGAGCCATTGAGCAAAAGGTTTCAGTGCAGTCGGGACAACTAGGGTTCACATCCGAGTACATCCTACTGAGGAATCCCCGCGACGGGAAAGATCCCGTCTGCAGCATTCTAAGTGTAGCTGACTGACCTCTACTGAGCTTCGGGTGAGGCAGAGGATAAATTCTTCGACCAAGTTGGTAATGTTTGGTAATTTCATTGAATGTGAGGAGTGGATCGTTCTGCTGAGTCCCTTCCTGCCCCTCCGGAGCCTCCAGACCGTCGCGGCGCGTAAGTTCTCGCGCACGGTCGTGGGCAAGCTCGTTGAGGTTTGGGAAGCCCTCGAGAACGTTCGTCCCCATGTGTGCGGGGAACCACGTGATATAATGAAAACCGGGGCAAGTCCTTTTCTCTAAAATAGAGGCCGCTTCTCGTGCGAGGTTACCCGACTCAAAAGCTCAAAACAACACAAATAAAATTACAACTCCCAGTAGCCGTCTGCGCCGCAAGCTCACATTTATTACTGAAAATTATATTTGCAAGTGTTCTATACAAACCAATATTTTTCTTTTATCAAACCAGCAACATCCTTCAATTGCTATACCGTCCCCCAAGTACAAACAAAAATGATGACGTGCCTTCCGGCAGACCGCCGCTCGTTGATTGGTTTCCCTTCACGCCGCCCCGTTCCACTCTTTCTCCGAGTGACGTAATCCAGACGTAACAGCCAGACCGAACCGGTTCCAAAGCGAACCGCTACAGAATACGGCCCCTGGTCTTAACCATACCGCTAGTTTCGTACTATCATCTGCTCGCGTCGACTCTCGCTCAAGCTTGTTTGGTTTGCTTAGTTTAGTCTCGTGCGGGTTTCTTTCGGTTGTCAAGATTTGTGATTGTTTTGTCATTTGATTTTATGCGCGACGCGAATTGTGTAGTACTTTCTAGAAGGCACGGGGCACCAGCGATTAAACTGGAACCTTCGACGAGTCGTGTATAAAAGCCGACGCGCTTGACCCGCAGGTCAGATTTTCGACGATCGCTGACTTTGATACATGTCTCTGGAATTTTCCCTCATTATAGCGCGAAATGAAAACACGTCTAGAGCTGCGCTAAAATTTCGCATTTGGGAGTGTTGTAATCGTCGGCGAATTTTTCTCTCGGGGTTATGTACCCATGTACATGCTAAAATTAAATCGGAATTTACACGCCAAAACCACGATCTGATCATGAGGCACTGCCGCTCTTCATCATGCCAGAGTTCTGACTGTGAATGTCCGCGGTCATCGGGTGATGCATTTGCATGTGCACTGTTAATTTTGTCAGTAAGTGAATGTTTACAACAGTTTATACAGCTAAAAAACTACTAGCCCTAATAATTTGCTATCACTATAAGTGCTCTGAATTTCAGAAGAATCTTCGACCTTTTACGGGGCCTTACCATCGCCCCGCCAACAGCTCCACGCGTAGCCGCGACACTTGCCGAATTCTAGCCTGTGCAGGGGACTCGGGATATTTTTTTGGGAGGCGAAAAAGAAAGCCAGCTCCTCAGAGAATTAGGCCACGTTCACTACGTGAAAGTAGTTGTGCACCGAGGTGGCATCGAAGTGCGAGACCACTGCATACTACAATCGTCATAAACGCGCCGTCCAAGACCATGACAGTGACGGTTAGTTAGCTGATCCGTCAGTCCGTTCTTGCGCAGGTGGTAGGCGGTGGTAAGCTTGTGCTTGGCAGAACAGGGCCTAAGTAGGTCTTCATTTACTCAGGACAAGGAGGTGGGCCCGCCGTGGTTGCTCAGTGGATATGGTGTTAGGCTGCTGAGCACGAGGTCGCGGGATGGAATCCCGGCCACGGCGGCCGCATTTCGATGGGGGCGAAATGCGAAAACACCCGTGTACTTAGATTTAGGTGCACGTTAAAGAACCCCAGGTGGTCGAAATTTCCGGAGTCCTCCACTACGGCGTGCCTCATAATCAGAAAGTGGTTTTGGCACCTAAAACTCACGATTACGTCACTCCCTTATGCGAAATTTGAGCGTAGCTCCATACGTGTTCTCATTTCGCGATATATTGGCTGGCGTTGACAATCGGTCTCGGGCGGCACGTTGCAAACGGAGCGAAGTGTGGCGCGACTGCCTCGCTAATGGGGAGATCGCGAGAGGCAACGCGTGGGGCCAGCGCGTGGGTGACGCGCGGGCGCGATTCACCGAAGCCGCCGCCAACAAACCTCCTAGACGACGCGCGCTACTCTGGCGCCATCTCGTAGCCACCGTCGCTGCACTACGCTTCTCACGCTTTCGCCATACACTCCTCCGCTTTCCACTTCACGGTTCCGTGCTGCACCCTCCTCTCCGCTTTCCTCCTCGCGCTTATTCTCCCTCGCCGATTTTTTTCATCCCCCACTGAGCGCCGCTTTCGCTCTCTTTCGCTGTGCTCGTTCGCTCGGTTATACGCAGGGAACGCAGACGCTCGCCGCAGGAACGGGAGTCTACAGCTGCGCTCTAACAGTCTGAGCAACACAGGGCGAATATCAACAATAAACGTTATTATTACTACAAGGAGGTGCGACCGCGATAGAAGCTGCCGGGGTGCGCCGCGATGTAGTTTGACGCCACGTAAAAGGAAATCTGCCAACTCAGATGCACAGCTTGTGCGCAAAGCTCCCGTGATCGCGTACCGGCTCACGCGTAATCAGTCGCGACAACGATCCACTTATTGCCAGATTTCGACGTCGGAAAAGGGCAGAGAAGATCGAGATCGACGCGAAAGAATGGTCCTGAGGGCACATCGATTTGGTGAAGACGTCCAGCGGGCAGCACAGCAGCTTCTTTTCGGCGCTGATATAGCGCACCGGCTGCAACGTAGCGCTGCACCGAGCGGTACAGGCCTGGCCAGTAGAAGCGGCACCTTACGCGGTCGTAAGTATGCGAAATGCCGAGGTGGCCTGCAGTAGGGGCGTCGTGCAACTGCTCAAGGACGGATAGTCTCTTTATGAACCTGTGCATTTTTCTGTGCATACCGTAGTTTTAAGTTTGTACCACCCTGCTAAAATCACCGCATGGTGATTGCAGTATTATAAAAAATAATGATGTACGGAGATGACGTTGTAGAACGAGTAAAAATTCTGGTCTTTCAGGGCGTAAGCGGCGACGATAGAGAAAGTCGTCGAGGACCATGGACATGCACAGCGTGGGCTCTGAATGTCCAGAACTGCGACGATCTACCACAACACATAAGCAGTCATCACGCTGTTGTTCAGTGCGGATGTCGTGCAGATCGGAAACGATCACGACGCAAGAGTCAGTGTCATGCGAATCATATCAGGGATATTGACAGGATGACGGGAGAGGCAGTCGGCGTTCTTGTGCGAACGACCTGACTTATATAAAGCAGTAAATGAGTATTCTTGGAGCCGTAGTGCCCACCTACCCGATCGCCCAGCGGCGTCTTTAAGCGAGGAGAGCCAGCACAAGGAGTGGTGATCGGTAACCACGGAAAATGTGCGGCCGTAAAAGTAGGGCGGAATTCGACAACTGCTCAAACTAGCGCCAGGCACTTCCTTTCGGTAATTGAAAAATTTACCTCGGCGCATGACAGGAGGCGACCGGCGTATGCAATTACACGATCTGCGTTGCGCTGCCATGAAACAAGTAGAGCCCCGATTCCATGGCCACTGGCATCTGTGTGAAGTTATGTGGCGGGAGATGGATCATAATGAGTCATCAATAGGGGAGCCGTGAGCAAACGTTTGAGGGTGGAGAAGGCCTTGGTTTGAGCAAGGTCCCATGTGAAAGCAACGTCCTTCTTAAGTAAGTATGTGAGTGGGCGAGCGGTTTCGGCAAAATTCTCGATAAAACTACAAAAATATGAGCAAACCGCAACAAATCTTCTTGCGTCTGCAGCGGGAGACAGAACAGGAATGTTCTGGACAGCGCGAATCTTGTTAGGGTCGGGTTGAACGCCTGCGGCACTGACGAGATGGCCAAGAACGGTAACCTGACGACGTACAATGTGGCACTTGGATGAGTTCAATTGCAGGCCGGCGCGTCAGAAAACAGCAAGAATGGCTGATAGGTGCGCTGGCTGACTCCTGAAAGTTGGTGGCAAGACTATGACATCTTGTAGATAACACAGACATGTGCACCATATACAGCCGCAAAGTAGCCGCCGCGACCGTCGCCACCGTTGCAGCTACTTGGGCGGTGTTACCTAAAATCGAGCAGCGGTGGATGCCGGCGACATGCACTAATATGAAAGATAAGGGGACTATAAGCAAAACAGCAGTCAGAACGGGTCTTCGTTCCTTCTCAGTGCGGCGGTTTGATGCCCTGCGGCCGCCAGTTACTGCACGACAGCGCCTTGTGCTGGACTACCGGATGCACGGTCCCCTTCGTCGCGACCGTCAGCAGCAGAGCAACCGAACGGTGAACTAGACATTTATCAAGCGTGATGAGGATCTGCGTAAGAGTGAGGGTGAAGTGTGGTGTCACCCATGGCACTCTCGTCGATACAAACAGGTCGCGAAGCTTCGGGCGAAAGGCGGATCAAGGGCGCTATTCTGGACATTCCGCCATTTTCTTCAATGCGTGACGTAGGCGCGACGCAAACAAAATGGCGCTGGTGCACCCGTTTTGCTTACGTAACGGGACGCCAACTCGACGTTTTGCCTAAGAAACCGAAATGAAGGCACTGAATGTAGCGCTATCGGTACAGCAAAACAGTTTTCCTCCGCAGTAAAAATAAAGCAGCTATCTCAAAGCGTATGATTATTCCGTAGAAAACGCTTGTTGCTTCCGCCGTATGCTGCGTACAAGCCGTCGTCTGCATCAATAGCTAGGATGCATGTCCCCGAAAAATGGAATGAGTGATCGCATGTTGGCGCCAACGCTCTTGTTTTCTTGCTTGAGACAACATACGTGACCTACCAGTGGTGATGCGCTACGTTCTAGGCCACGTTATCGCTATCTCGTGAAACGCAAGTGACTCAGTACGACTCGGCTGGCTGAGAAACGGCCGAATATCACCGATAGCGTTGCGCGCGCCAGAGATATCCACTAGCGCGAAGCAAGTGCCGGCGCTGCCATCTCTTGTTCATTTCGCTGGTTACTCGCACCGCGGGAGGAAACTTCAAGGCGCCGCCTCGTGTACATTTCTTTTTATAAATTAGAAAGAGGCCGTTGTCATAACTTTTGATTGTGCGAAAAGGCATTATTCTGGATTACAATACAAATGCAGCAGTGAAAAGTGGACAACATTGCCGAAAGTTTGCTATGTTCAACCAGTATTATTTCGTATAAACGCCTTATTTTAAAAAAATGATGGCCCCAAACACAAATGCCAACACCGCCCGAGAGCGATGCAAATACTTTGAGCACGCGTTATGAACAAAAGATTTTCGTGGCGCCAAGCGACGGGGAAAATGGGGCGATACGCATTCCTCTCGGCTGCCATTGCATATGGCTGCTCATTAGCATAATTCGCGCTGCTCGTCGCAGCAAGAATTATGACGGAAAATCTCAGCAATGGCGGCCCAGCGCAACGTCACGCATCGTCAAAATGACGCTTACGAAACAGCCCTTCCTGTGACGCACCTCACGAGATATTCCTTCAGCCAATCAGCAAGCTGGCATGGCGCATATCTTGAATCGCCACCACATATTCGCGCAATTGCACATGCATTGCACTGGTTGTGCATGCTACCGCTCGCATTCTTTTTGAAGCGCTAACAACGCCATATAGCTGCCAAGGACAAAAAAAAATGTATTAGTCCAGAAAATTTGCAGCTCCACGTCACTTTTCGTCATCTTGATGAAAACGCAAAATTGCATTTTGCAATACTTCCGCTTCCCGGCACAAATTTCAAGACACGTGACCTCTCGACAGCCAATCCGAGAGTAAACATGGCGGATAATGGCGGCCGTGCAGCCGCCATGCGTGTCCAGAATAGCACCCCAGTACAAATTGTCACCGACATGAGCAAGGGTGGTTATGAGAGCAGCGATTGAAGCGCGACTAGGTTTGGAGGGAACAAACATTGGGAAAGCAAAAAGCGTTTTTTCATTTAATTTCAAAGTTCATTTAATTTTATTATCATTAAAAGATACGTTTCTTTTCAGCGCCCATATCGTTACAGGGGGAGTTGGTGTGTGTGTGTGTGTGTGTGTGTGTGTGTGTGTGTGTGTGTGTGTGTGTGTGTGTGTGTGTGTGTGTGTGTGTGTGTGTGTGTGTGTGTGTGTGTGTGTGTGTGTGTGTGTGTGTGTGTGTGTGTGTGTGTGTGTGTGTGTGTGTGTGTGTGTGTGTGTGTGTGTGTGTGTGTGTGTGTGTGTGTGTGAGACTTTGAAGAAAAATTAAGAGATAAGTGCAGCGCCATAACTGACTCTGAGGCGAGGTCACCTCTACAGCAAGGGGCATTGAGGCCGCTATTACTCGCAATGCAATGCAGCTCTTGAAATATGCAGAAAGGCGCGCTCGTAAATTTTATCTGTTGAAATACACCCCCCTCACACATTGTGCTTTTTTGTTTGTCGGCGTTTGTCTGAAATTGGTGACGCGGGCAGCTTCATCGCTTCTTCACCTGTTCAGTCAAAAGTAGTGATGTACGACCGCCAGCTAACTGTTTACACTCTTAGGCAAAGTTACACCCTTTGGCTTGCCCCTTCTGCCACACAACAATAATCGTTATCTGCCTTGATGCATTTCCTTTCTTTAACGCTGCGAGCCCGGAACTTTCCAGTAACGAACGGCACGCGCGTTATCAGAAGGGGCAATCCAAAGGGTGTAAACTGTTCTATGCTGATAACGGGCGTGCCGTTCGTTACTGGAAAGTACCGGGCTCGCAGCGTTAAAGATAGGAAACGCATCAAGGCAGATAACGATTATTGTTGTGTGGCAGAAGGGGCAAGCTAAAGGGCGTAACTTTGCCTAAGAGTGTAGTTGTTTTCGTGCGACTGCGCTGGCCGACGGGCTTGGCGTCCGACGATAGGACCAGCACCCTACACCTAACGGTTTCGTCGGCTTACAAAAAAAAGTATGTTCTGTTCAGGGGTGCGATGTCGACAACCGTGCGGCTGGGCTTTTCCTGCATAGCTTTCTGCGCTGAAAACTCGAAACGCCCATCAAGTCGAATGGCGGGGCATTTGAATATATAGCTCTAAATGCAGGTCAGCAAAACAAATTTTGCGCCTTCGAAAACAATATGACGTCACTTTTTTTTAACGGATATGGCGTCACATTATTTTTTCTTCCGCCAGAAGTGTTCCCCCCCCCTTCCCCAAACAGAGGGTGCTAAGCCCTCTTAACCACCGATGAACCGCCATGTTTTGAACGTACGGCCTGCTAAGGAAGCTTCGCTACCAGGTGTATTAACCTTGGTCAACGCGCGAAGCGAGATAGCAGCGCCCCGGTTCACGCCCCGGATGCAGTTAACGTTCTTTTTCACAACATCATCTGAGGATGTACGAATCATCAATAGTACAATTGTACTTGCTAAAAAAGCACCGGGTGCAGTTGCAGTCACGAAAGCTACGCTATGAAAGCGCGAGAGACAGACGATTCTCTCTGAATTTCGTTTACATATTGTCGCGAGATTCGCGTATTTGATTTTATGGGAGTCATTTAGGTGCCGTCTACGTCCACTACGTGCGAGTCATCGAAACTCACTCTTGGACATTTCTGCACCTAATCTGTCCTCAGTTGCACGATAGGCGAAATTATCAAGGGCAATTTTTTTGTTCTAGCGAGGGACTACGACCTTGAGACGTGCCGCAATCGACTTCCGCTAGAGTGTCCTACGGGTTATGTAAGGGCCACTCTCATTTACGCCCCTGGACTTTGGGCAAGTTCACCTTCATGGATTTGCCGTGAGTATTTGCTTGCATTGTAAAATTTTTTATTCTTTTTTCATGCGCAACCACGGCGTTATGGTGAAATTATCATAAATAAAATATATATTTATGAATGTTACGACGTACAACTAGCCGCGACGAATATTTTGATTAATATGCAAATTGTCGACGCCTTCCTCTGCATTACAGTTACAGTATTCACGAAATTATGTAAACGTTAAAGTTTTTCGGAGCTAAAGGCGCATATAGTATGCGTGCCATTTCAATCAAGAGTTGTGCTCGTTTTGCCCTTATCAATAGTTTTCTGCCGTTAGGTTCAAAACACAGTAATAAACTGTTCTATAATTGCAGGTTTGGTTTCAATGAATTCGCACACTTATTCCTCAATGAATGTCCGAATCAGGTTGTTTGCGGATGATTGTGTGCTTTTTCAAGAAATACCTTCAATTAACGACCAAATCCATCTTAACTCCTCTCTTGCTAAGATTTTTGAATGGTGTGAAACGTGGGACATGAAACTTAACACAGATAAGGCCGTCTTTCTTCGCTTCTCTCGCAAAAAAGCTCCGCTTTCTTTTAACTACAGGCTTGGTTCGTCACCTTTGCTGGAAGAGACTAAATATAAGTATTTGGGTGTCACACTAACTAATACTTTATAATGGAATTTACATATAGATAACATCTGTTCTTCCGCATTCCGTAAACTGTACTTTTTAAGACATAAGCTAAGAAGTTCTCCCCCTAGCGTAAAATTACTTGCTTACAATTCACTAATTAGACCTAAACTTGAATATGCATGCGTTGTCTGGGACCCATTTAATAAACACAATATCACCCGCCTAGAAAAGGTACAGAGAAAAGCTGTAAGGTTTATTTACTCTAAATTTTCCCCGTATGACTCACCCTCTGAATTAATGCACATTAACGGTATACAATGTCTTGAACAACGAAGAAAAAATTTACGTTTGCAGTTTCTTTTCTTGCTTTGGAATCAAGATCTAGCTATTAACCCTTCTCCATACCTGTCGCTTTCAACGTCAAGGCATACACGCCACCATCATCCTAATTCCCTGACACCATATTTTGCGCGAACAGATTTATTCAAGTTTTCATTTTTCCCTCGCACGATAACCGACTGGAATGATTCCTTATTGCCTTTCGCCACACTTTGATGTTTTTTTTTTTAGCTTTGTTATTATTGTTTCTTGTTTTGTTGTCATTTGACCCACCCTGCTTGGACCTGTACAAGGTTTGCAGTATTGAATAAAGAAAGAAAGAATACACTACAAAAACAAACAAAGAAATTGTGGTGCCACACATTACGCAGCCTGCTTTGAAAGCTCTGCAACATTTTATCGAATAAGACAGCCTTATGTGAAAGCATGTGACTGCATGCGGGTGTAGCTCCAGTGTTCCGTACTTGGTTTAGCTTCTATCAATTTTTTCGCATCCTCCAGCGTGGTGGAATAGGAGACACTTCTTCCGAAATATTTTTGGGCGTGGGCCTTACACGAATCAGGCTTACGTAGGTATTCACTGAGTATCTATATAAGAGTGAGTGGATTATGAGTGAGTGTGTAGACATATAAGTAGATACATACTGAGTACGAAGAATAACTTTCTGTGCATCAACCTCCCAAAACCATTTGTAATATTTAATTCACATTTCGTAAAAGTGGCTCCCAAGGTGCTCACGGTAGCACAAGAAGAAATCCCGGCTACTAACAGCACCAAGTATTTAGGTGTGACTTAAGACGAGCATTGAAAATATAATCTTCAGGTTCATTCACTAACAGAGAAAGTTTCTTTTGGCATCCACGTAATCAATAAATCCCGTAACTACTTCCGGAGACGCATTATTCTTTCCTTATATTACTCTTACATTCATGGTCATCTCGCTTACTGTATATCGTCTTGGGGTAGCACTTATCACTGGCACCTAGACGCTCTTCAAGGAGTTCAAAATCAAGCGCTCCGACTAATGACTTTTCGTAACATTTTTACGCTCTCGAAAATACTGTACCAACGCCTGAATAATATAGCACTAACAGAACTGTTAAAATTTATTTATTTTATTTATTTATTTCACAATAACCCTAAATAAATACAGGATATAAAAATAAAATAGAAATAAAGGAAATAAAAGCTATTACGACTTATCTTCAAGCTTAAACGGTATGACACGTTAACCTCGGCTATTGCAGATGATTTCCTAAAAAATACTAACATTATCATGTTTTCTACAAAGAATAATTTGATTCTTCACCACGTTCGAACAAACTAGGGAAAATTTACTGCCGTCTCCTCTGGGGCATCATTCTGGAATCCTATACCACACGAAATTAAATCATCCTCATAGGTACATATGTTTCTATATCTCCACAACAAATATCTACTAGATGACTTAAATGAAAAATAGCGCTGTAAATATTAATTATGACATTGTTGTTTTATTAATATTACCTGTTTCTTGCCTCTCCCGTTTTTCGTTTTTCGTTATTGCGCCATGTGTAAATAATGTAAAATATAGTTGCAAGTGTTTCTATTGTTCCTGAAAGCATCAGTCTTGCTTCCGCTTACTGCGGCACAGCTTTGCACAGTGGTTTTCGTCTTCGGTTTGTTGAGTTCAATATTCTAAATAATTTCCTGAAGCTTGCGGTATTTTTCCAGTTGCATATGTTTCCCCGCTTACGCTAATGTATAATTTCATAAATTTCTATCTTATTCTCAGTTTCTCAGTACATTTGTTCGCTTTTACTTTTGTACTGTTGCGTTTCCCCTAGCTTTTCTGTTAATATTTATTGCTCATGCATTCCTTTTATATTTTTCCGCAATCTATACTTGATATGCAGAGTAGTAGCTGGTCCTGTAGACAGCTTAATAACTATGGGACCACCGAGTGTAATAATGTCCCTAAGGATGTTATTATGTTCGCAAAAACGTGAATAAACTTGAACTTGATGCCCTGAACTACGCTATGACTGCTATACCAAATAATGCAATCACTGGCGGCGCACTATGAACACTCACACTGTCGCCGACATGTCGGACATGGACAGTGCATCAAAAATGCCCGAATGCTCGGGCATTCTAAAAAAGGGAAATGTGAAGTAAAATGGATTTCATTGTTTTCTTAGAGCGCCAGCTAGGCAGAAAAGTTTGTTTGCAGACATTTTCTCAGTGTAATGCTTCATTAAAGTGTTTACTTGAAATTTCGGGGTGGTCGAGGCCATGGGCGTGTTTCGCATTCACCCATCACACAGCCCAATGTGCGTGGTAGGTCGTCACTAGGTGCCGATACCGCACCTAGTGCGCTATCGCACTTGATGCCAGAGACCTTGTTTCCTGTCAATGTCAGCTTAGGGTGTGCTGCCGAAAATTAGCTTGGAGCCTTATCGGCTTTATGCCACATGCTAGCTTGCTTCGTTCTGTCCAGTAAGCGCACATGCCAATTTGCTACGCGTTCACGGTAGTTGCCAGCTGATCACTCGTTGATCCTAACTCCGCCTCACGCACGTGGCCGTCGGTCGAGCTCGTGCTCGTAAAATCACACCTGATCGCTGATGTGATTTACTGGTACAAACATTTTAAGGGCGAACTTCCTGTAACGACTTGACGCCGGTTCCACGCACCGCCTAGGCCTAACGTGCACCGCTTCGACGGAGTTGGCGAGCTAAGTTGCGGTTTGATGGCGAGTCTGGGATACGAGGATGATATAAGGCAGGACAGGACGACTAGGGAATGCAGCACAGGCTCGGAGAAGTTAATCAGCGCCCGGGCATGCCCCTGGCGCTTAAGGTTATTGCTTTTTCCAAATTCCTGCATTACAATGCGGGGATGCGAGCCTTGCATGAGGTGGGACCTTACATGTGAAAATACCGTATGCTCATTTTTCTCAATATTGGAATACGCAGGGTGTGCGAAGTATTTGAGCATACGGATTAGCATTCTCATTATATCGCTGCAGGCGCTTAGCTACGTCGTCTCTAACCACCCTGTAACGTGATTATTTCGGTAGCAGCATCTAGTCTGGCACGGGAGACAAGAGCCCATAAGCAATTGTAATCAGGGACGAAGAGAAATGAGCTCATACAGTGGTAATACGTCAAAAGCGTGGCAGTTTGGGCGAGTTGGTATGCCATGACCGTTTAAGGCTTGTAGCGCAGCTCGGAAAGAGCAAAAAATGAAGGCGGCAGGGGTAATCAAAGGGAACGGAAAACAGAGTGAGCGCTCACTCGGTTTTTCGTTCCCTTTGATTACCCCTGCCTCCTTCCTTTTCTTGCTCTTTCTGAGCTGCGCTACAAGCCTTAAACGGTAATACGTCCTTTAAGTGGTTGAGTTTCTCCAATAGGCCGAAGCCATGATGAGTGAGAATTCTGAAAATCCAAAGATGGCCACTGCCCAGCAGACTTCAGGTGGCATAGTCAACAGTCAGTTTTTTTGTGCACGACATGAAATGACCTGCCGGGAAGGCACATCCCAAACCCTTAACTACGTGCCCACGACATATCAACACGTTTTATTTAAACTCGGTGCCTGCTAGGGTTGTAAAGAAAGTGAGTTAGGAGACGCCTCGTTCATTACGTCACACAATGTTACTTAGTACAAACAAATCCGGGGAAAAGATGGGGAATGCGGGAGATGGAAATTCAAGACGATGAGCAAAACGTGAACAAGGTGAATGCAGGAGCCAACGTTTCGACAAGTGGACTTGTCTTCTTCAAGGCGACGTACGCTTTTTACGCAAGGCGACGTACGCAAGGTAAGCGTACGTCGCCTTGAAGAAGACAAGTCCACTAGTGGAAACGTTGGCTCCTGCATTCACCTTGTTCACGTTTTGCTCATCAGTACAAACAAAGAAGCATAACACATGCAATACATTAAGAAGCACAACAAATTGGCCTACATAATACAAATAAGCGTGCAGACAAGACTAAACAATGCTAACGTCTTCTGCATATGCATTTTTTGCGAAGCATGCTTCGGAAACAGAGTTCATTATATATGGCGCGTTAAAAAGGGCCTCATATCATGCTGTACGAAGACGACCTTCTTTCGATTTTAGAAACATAACATTTAGACAGCTTTGGAAAAGGTGTGATGGAAGTCACTCATACACAAAGCGAGGAGAGTGGCCTTTTCCCGCTTTAGAAACGGAGGGTGCTTTAAGCCAAGTGTGTACGGAGGCGGCAATCTCAGCCAGCCTGCCAGAGAAAATCAGCTTTTATTTTTCGAATATGTCCTTGCAGATGCTCAAGGACAAGCGACCGTTTTCTCAAGAGAAACGGGAAAAGTTCTTGTCTAAAGAGCAGCAACGCGATTTTTTTTCTCGAGTAAGGGAGCTTTTAGGGAACAAACACTTGAGGAGACTCGGAAACTGATAGGCATGTACTCTATGCAGCAGCGGTTAGAGGACCAAGCGCAATGACAGTTGAGTCTTTCATAGGGTCTCACTGAGCCACACATTCCCTCTTCTGCCATGGTGCGGCAAGACACGTCAATTTAGTCCTCGAATTTCGCCCCTTCAGTTTCTGGGAAAGCTTAGGAAGGTACACGAGACGAGCTGGCGAAGCTCCCCGCAGGGACGTTCGCGTCAGCAGGCGTTTGGTGTGCTGCGACACCACGTAATTGAGCACATGAGGGTTGAAACCTCTCGCGTGTGGCCTTGCGCTGCTTAGCCGTGCATGGTGAAAGGGGGATCCTGGGGGTTGAGCCGATGCCGGGTGTTCAGACTTTTAAGGCTGCCTGGCGGAGGCAACACACCTCTTTGGCCTCTGCTTCACATAGACGGCACCTCCAAACTGACCCATGTAGAGAAAACGGGCAGCCTCTTTTGGCTGTCTCTCTCTCCTCAAATCTTCGCCTCTCTCTCCCACGTTTTGGCCTTTCCTGTCTTTTCCTCTTTTCCATTTACTTCCTTTCTCCTTGGGGGCAAGGGTTAACCCTGTGTGGCTATTCGACCTTGGTACATCATACTTGGTAATAGTGACAGCGCATGACTTGCGTCGTGCAGACGTATGCAAGCTCTGCCGCCTCCCCTAATTGGGATCCATGGTGGGCGGTCGGCGCTGTTGCCGAATTTTTATGTGTTTTCTCGGAAACATCTTTCCCCCGCTTTCTGGTCGCTCTCTGACACGAGGGTGCACCGAAGATGTCTAAGCTGAAGGTCTTTCAGTAAAAGCGACCTCACACCGTACCACGAATACTACCAGTGGCGTTGTCGCCGATGCTGGTCTGTTAGTATTGTCTGAAGCCAAACTGCTAGAGGGTTAGAATAATCAGAACGTGATCAACGTCAAAAAAATTAAAATGAGGCGTGACGGAAAAGAAATTGATACCGAGCACGCAATACTTACATTTGGCTCAAGCAACCGTCCCGACGCTATCAAGACAGGGCATGTGAAAATTCGAGCCCGACCGTACATCCCAAATCCTCTACGATGCTTTAAGTGCCAGCGAATTAGCCGGCTACAGTTCACAGAACTGCCGAGGCCATCAGACTTGTGCGAAATGCAGTGCTCACGAACAGCTCTCTGAATCATGTAAAATCTCTCTCCATTGTGTGAACTGTGATAGGGAGCACGTTGCGTACTCCTGGTCCTGTCCATCGTGTAGGAAAAAAGTTATGAGGTTGTGACGCAACCACCGGCCACACGGCGCCACCAGCGCCTAAGGAGCGGCGAGGTTCTCGCGATCGCTACAAAAAAGACAAAGCTCGCGTCACGGCGCCTGGAAATGTCCCGTGAGCTCATCTTCATTTTTTAAACATACAGCACCACTGTTATCATAATGGAGACACAAATACTACAGTGGAATGTTAGAAGACTCATTCATAACCTCGATGACATTATAGAACTAGTACACAAACACAATACCAAGTTGCTGTGTGTTCAAGAGACGCATCTCAAACCTACGCACACAAATTTTCTTCGAAACTGCATCTTCCGAAAAGACTGCTACGAGGCTAATGCTTCCAGCGGTGTAGCAAGAGTAGCCGACAAGTCTGTAGCTTGCTGACACTGCCTTGCGGCAGTGTCAGTTCGGGCTATTCTTTTTGACAAATTGGTCACTGTATGCCTCATTTATATAGCCTGGAACCATCATCTCGAAAAAACAGACCTTTATAACTTCATTGAGGAACTTCCCGAGCCTTACATACTCGTGGAAGATTTTGACGCTCATAACACGATGTGGGGAGACTCACGATGCGACGCGAGAGATCAACTCATTGAAAATTTCGTTTTAACCTCCAGTGCGTGCCTCTTTAATAAGAAAGAACGAACGTATTATAATCCACATCATCATTCATATTCATCAATAGACCTTTCGATCGACTCCGCTTCTATCTTTCCTGGTTTAGAATGGCGTGTAATTAAATATCCATTGGGAAGTCATGACTTCCACGTAACGCTGAACTTCGTAAACCAACATGGCTTCCCTCCGCACTTCCGTCGCTGGAAACTGGCCTCAGCTGATTGGGAATTTTTTAGAGAATCCACCCACTTATCACAGGATATTATAGATAATATTATTATCGATCATGCTGTTTCCTACTTTACCACTTTTATCATTGACGGCACTGAAAAGTTCATTCCTCAAACAAGAGGCCCTTCATTCAAAAGACGGGTCCCTTGGTGGTGAATGGTCGAGAGGCATGGAAGAGACAAAATAAAGCTTGTGGCAAACTACGTGGATGTCTTACAGCTGAAAATATAACAGAAGAAGGAGGCGAAGACAGGTAAAAAGGGCAAGCTGACAGAGGTTTCTCTCACGTATAAATTTGTATACTCAAGAAACTCAAGTATGGGATGGACTGAAAAGGTTAAAGGGACAAGAAATTCATTAAGTTCGCCTTGCAGAGGGACATGATGTCGAAGCTTGAGATACCGCCGATCGCTATGTTTGCGGCCCACACCGCGAAAAGACATATCGAGACTGAGACCGCGTAGCTCGCATCAAGAGAGAGAAAGTTGGAACGCAAGCCGACGACACTTGGTGTCTGCAGGAAGTACTTGAGTGTAGGGTTAAATTGTCCTTGTGCATTAGTTTCGATCATCATCACCATCATCATCATCATCACCATCATCATCATCAGCCTGGTTACGCCCACTGCAGGGCAAAGGCCTCGCCAATACTTCTCCAACTACCTCGGTCATGTACTAGTTGTGGCCACGTTGTCCCTCCAAACTTCTTAATCTCATCCGCCCACCTAACTTTCTGCCGCCCCCTTCTACGCTTCCCTTCCCTTGGAATCCAGTCCGTAACCTTTAATGACCATCGGTTATCTTCCCTCCTCATTACATGTCCTGCCCATATGCCCATTTCTTTTTCTTGATTTCAACGAAGATGTCATTAACTCGCGTTTGTTCCCTCACCCAATCTGCTCTTTTCTTATCCCTTAACGTTACACCCATCATTCTTCTTTCCATAGCCCGTTGCGTCGTCCTCAGTTTTAAGTAGAACCGTTTTCGTAAGCCTCCAGGTTTCTGCCCGTACGTAAGTACTGGTAAGACACACCTGTTATACACTTTTCTCTTGAGGGATAATGGCAACCTACTGTTCATGATCTTAGAATGCCTGCAAACGCTCCCCAGCCCATTCTTATTCTTCTGCTTATTTTAGTCTCATGATCCGAATCCGCGGGCACTAGCTACCCTAAGTAGATATATTCCCTTACGACTTCCAGTGCCTCGCTACCTATCGTAAACTGCTGTTCTTTTCCGAGACTGTTCACGTCTTTATAGAAGCTTTCGACTTCCTGGTCATCGTGTCTGGATGTAGGGGCGTTGACCTGTACAACCTTCAATTTGTGCCTCTTATGAAGGTGCACAACAATACCTGCTACCCTCTCGTTAATGCTATAAAATTCCTGTGTGTTACCAGCTATATCCTTACCAATCAGGAATCCGACTCCTAGTCCTTGTCTCTCCGCTAAGCCCCGGTAGCACAGAACGTGCCCGCTTTTTAGCACTGTATATGCTTCTTTTGTCCTCCTAACCTCACTGAGCCCTATTATATACCCATTTCATCATCATCATCAGCCTAGTTACGCCCACTGCAGGGCAAAGGCCTCTCCCATACTTCTCCAACTACCCTGGTCATGTACTAATTGTGGCCATGTTGGCCCTGCAAACGTCTTAATGTCATCCGCCCACCTAACTTTCTGCCGCCCCCTGCTACGCTTCCCTTCCCTTGGAATCCAGTCCGTAACTCTTAGTGACCATCGGTTATCTTCCCTCCTCATTACATGTCCGGCCCATGCCCATTTCTTTTTCTTGATTTCAACTAAGATGTCGTTTACCCGCGTTTGTTGCCTCACCCAATCTGCTCTCTTCTTATCCCTTAACGTTACACCCATCATTCTTCTTTCCATAGCTCGTTGCGTCGTTCTCAATTTCAGCAGAACCCTTTTCGTAAGCCTCCAGGTTTCTGCCCCATATGTGAGTACTGGTAACACACAGCTGTTGTACACTTTCCTTTTGAGGGATAGTTGCAACCTGCTGTTCATGATTTGAGAATGCCTGCCAAACGCACCCCAACCCATTCTTATTCTTCTGGTTATTTCAGTCTCATGATCCGGATCCGTGGTCACTACCTGCCCTAAGTAGATGTATTCCCTTACCACTTCCAGTGCTTCGCTACCTATCGTAAACTGCTGTTCTCTTCCGAGACTGTTAAACAATACTTTAGTTTTCTGCGGATTAATTTTCAGACCCACCCTTCTGCTTTGCCTCTCCAGGTCAGTGAGCATGCATTGCAATTGGTCTCCTGAGTTACTAAGCAAGGCAATATCATCAGCGAATCGCAAGTTGCTAAGGTATTCTCCATCAACATTTATCCCCAATTCTTCCCACTCCAGGCCTCTGAATACCTCCTGTAAACATGCTGTGAATAGCATTGGAGATATCGTATCTCCCTGTCTGACGCCTTTCTTTATAGGGATTTTGTTGCTTTCTTTGTGGAGGACTACGGTGGCTGTGGAGCCGCTATAGATATCTTCCAGTATTTTTACATATGGCTCATCTACACCCTGATTCCGTAATGCCTCCATGACTGCTGAGGTTTCGACTGAATCAAACGCTTTCTCGTAATCAATGAAAGCTATATATAAGGGTTGGTTATATTCTGCACATTTCTCTATCACTTGATTGATAGTGTGAATATGATCTATTGTTGAGTAGCCTTTACGGAATCCTGCCTGGTCCTTTGGTTGACAGAAGTCTAAGGTGTTCCTGATTCTATTTGCGATTACCTTAGTAAATACTTTGTAGGCAACGGACAGTAAGCTGATCGGTCTATAATTTTTCAAGTCTTTGGCGTCCCCTTTCTTATGGATTAGGATTATGTTAGCGTTCTTCCAAGATTCCGGTACGCTCGAGGTTATGAGGCATTGCGTATACAGGGTGGCCAGTTTCTCTAGAACAATCTGACCACCATCCTTCAACAAACCTGCTGTTACCTGATCCTCCCCAGCTGCCTTCCCCCTTTGCATAGCTCCTAAGGCTTTCTTTACTTCTTCTGGCGTTACCTGTGGGATTTCGAATTCCTCGAGTCTATTCTCTCTTCCACTATCGTCGTGGGTGCCACTGGTACTGTATAAATCTCTATAGAACTCCTCAACCACTTGAACTATCTCATCCATATTAGTAAAGATATTGCCGGCTATGTCTCTTAACGCACACATCTGATTCTTGCCTATTCCTAGTTTTTTCTTCACTGTTTTTAGGCTTCCTCCGTTCCTGAGAGCCTGTTCAATTCTATCCATATTATAGTTCCTGATGTCCGCTGTCTTACGCTTGTTGATTAACTTAGAAAGTTCTGCCAGTTCTATTCTAGCTGTAGGATTAGAGGCTTTCATACATTGGCGTTTCTTGATCAGATCTTTCGTCTCCTGGGATAGCTTACTGGTTTCCTGTCTAACGGCGTTACCACCGACTTCTATTGCGCACTCCTTAATGATGCCCATGAGATTGTCGTTCATTGCTTCAACACTAAGGTCCTCTTCCTGAGTTAAAGCCGAATACCTGTTCTGTAGTTTGATCCGGAATTCCTCTAGTTTCCCTCTTACCGCTAACTCATTGATTGGCTTCTTGTGTACCAGTTTCTTTCGTTCCCTCCTCAAGTCTAGGCTAATTCGAGTTCTTACCATCCTGTGGTCACTGCAGCGTACCTTGCCGAGCACGTCTACATCTTGAATGATGCCAGGGTTCGCGCAGAGTATGAAGTCGATTTCATTTCTAGTCTCACCATTCGGGCTCCTCCACGTCCACTTTGGACTAACCCGCTTGCGGAAAAAGGTGTTCATTATCCGCATATTATTCTGTTCTGCAAACTCTACTCATAACTCTCCTCTGCTATTCCTAGAGCCTATGCCATATTCCCCCACTGACTTGTCTCCGGCCTGCTTCTTGCCTACCCTGGCATTGAAATCGCCCATCTGTATACTGTATATTGTTTTGACTTTACCCATCGCCGATTCCACGTCTTCATAGAAGCTTTCGACTTCCTGGTCATCATGACTAGATGTAGGGGCGTAGACCTGTACAACCTTCATTTTGTACCTCTTATTAAGTTTCACAACAAGACATGCCACCCTCTCGTTAATGCTATAGAATTCCTGTATGTTACCAGCTATTTCCTTATTAATCAGGAATCCGACTCCTAGTTCTCGTCTCTCCGCTAAGCCCCGGTAACACAGTACATGCCCGCTTTTTAGCACTGTATATGCTTCTTTTGTCCTTCTAACCTCACTGAGCCCTATTATATCCCATTTACTACCCTCTGATTCCTCCAATAACACTGCTAGACTCGCCTCACTAGATAGCGTTCTAAAGTTAAACGTTGCCAGGTTCAGATTCCAATGGCGGCCTCTCCGGAGCCAGGTATTCTTAGCACCCTCTGCAGCGTCACAGATCTGACCGCCGCCGTGGTCAGTTGCTTCGCGGCTGCTGGGGACTGAGGGCCGGGGTTCGATTGTTGTATTCATATAGGAGGTTGTGGCCAAGTACTGCACCAGGGTGGCCAATCCTGCTCTGGTGAGAGAGTGCGTTACCGGTGCTGGTCACCGGGATCAGGCCGCACTCCAGGCCTGTTTGTGCAATTTTCTCAACACACGTTTTTTTTTTGTATTTTCCGGTGGAGAATTGCGCGGCACCGGGATTTGAATCACGGTCCTCTTGCACTGGAGACGGATACTCTACCGTCCCCGTAGGAGTTAAATTAAAAATTAATTTATGGGGTTTTACGTGACAAAACCACTTTCTGATTATGCACGCCGTAGTGGAGGACTCCGAAAATTTCGACCACCTGGGGTTCCTTAACGTGCACCTAATTCTAAGTACACGGGTGTTTTCGCATTTCGCCCCCATCGAAATGCGGCCGCCGTGGTCGGGGTCCGATCCCGCGACCTCGTGCTCAGCAGTCTAACACCATAACCACTGAGCAACCACGGCGGGTCCCGCAGGAGTTGTACGCCTCATTTAACCTACAGTGGTGCCCTATTTGATCAGTCAAGGTGGACCAACCTGAGCTCGGTTATACCGCATGGATGGCACTCGGCTAGAGAACCTGGTATTTATGACCTGCACATGTGAGGCCATACATATTTGAAGATATATATCGTTCTTTTTTTTTTTTTAGGAGGGTTCCCGTACAGTGATAAAATAAAGGAAAAGACATTAAAAGAAAGAAAAAAAAGAAAGAAAAAGGGGCGAAAAAAAAGGAACATAACAGGTGATTTGAACTCGTGACCCTTCGATGTTGCCCGGAAAGATAGCTCAGTCGGTTGGTTCGTCAGGCCCCAGGCTACTTTCAAGCGCCACAGCTCCTGCTCCGAGCCTCACACTTACGTGGAAAGAGACTCATGTTGTCCGCGATAGTCGGTTTCCGAGTGGTTGGAAGGCATACTTTCTAGGAAAAATGGTCGCTCGAGGAGAAGAGCGAACTCGAGCGGCTTTAGAGGCTAGGAAAACTGCCTTAAAATATTTAGACTTGAGGGAAAGCTTCGTTAACAAACTATAACACGGCAATCAGCACTCGAATACGACGAGAGAAATTACTGAGACGTGGAAAATTCCCTTGAAAAAAATCTGGTTTGCGAGACAAATGCTTGTATGTATTGAACCTCTTAAAAGATGAGGGGGGAAATATGCGCTCACCGAGAGGGCATCGTCAGCACGAGACCACCACAAGGCACCTTACAGAGATGTGGAGAGCTTCGCGGCCGGAACGAAGCCTCCCCTCTCCGCCGGCCAAGAGGGGAAAACGCGCTTTCCGATCGCTCAAGGTTGCGCGGACAAAGTTTAACTCTAGCGTCTAGGAAAAGCTTAACCAGGTGCGATGGCGGCACGCATAGCGTGGGAAGCTAGCCGCCAGAATAACTATACCAAGGACTGCTGCTGACGAGGGCGAAATACCTTCGTGTAATTATAATAAGCCTAATAGGACTACTTTCGAAAGAAAAAAAAAAAAGGAAACGGCCCAGAGGGCTATACTACGAGAGCTATGACTGATAGTTCTCTCTCTCTCTCTCTATATATATATATATATATTCATCTCATCTATGGGATCGCATGCGCGCGCTGTTGCTTTGTCTCTGCGTGTAGTAGTTAAGAGAGCCAGTTTAAGGGCAGAGAAGAAGAAAGGAAAGAAAAGCAAAAACTGCAGCGCCGTGGTTTTAAAGCGCACCCGTGGTAGAGAAACGGAATGCGATATAAGCGTGCGTAGCCATGATACGCACACGACAAACTGCCTTAAAATATTTACACTTGAGGGAAAGCTTCGGTAACAAACGATAGCACAGCAATCAGCACTCGAATACGACGAGAGAAATTACTGAGACGTGGAAAATTCCCTTGAAAAAAATCTGGTTTGCGAGACAAATGCTTGTATGTATTGAACTTCTTAAAAGATGAGGGGGGAAATATGCGCTCACCGAGAGGGCATCGTCAGCACGAGACCACCACAAGGCACCTTACCCATTTACTGCCCTCTAATTCCTCCTATAGCAACGCTAAACTCGCCTCACTAGATAACGTTAAACGTTGCCAGGTTGAGATGCCAATGGCGGCCTGTCCGGAACCAGGGATTCTAAGCACCTCTGCTGCGTCACAGGTCTGACCGCCGCCGTGGTCAGTTGATTCGCAGCTGCTGGGGACTGAGGGCCGGGGTTTGATTGTTGTGTTCATATAGGAGGCTGTGGCCAAGTACTACACCAAGGTGGTCAATCCTGCTCTGGTGAGGGAGTGCGTTACCGGTTCTGGTCCCCGGGATCAGGCCACACTCCAGGCCTGTTTATGCAACTTTAACAACACGTGCATTTTTTTTTTAATCCGGTGGAAAATTTCGCGGCACCGGGATTCGAACCACGGTCCTCTTGCACGCGAGGTGTATGCTCTACCTCTACGCCACCGCTGCACCTTCTTTCTTTTTTTAGAAACAATTAATAACGCTGCAGTTATTACGAACGCTTGTTCACCATGAAGTTGGAAATGTTATTGATGACGCGCCCTGGGCAGCCACTCGGACAGCTAGCCCTGCTTACGTCAGATGGTCACCACTTGGTCTGGGGCGGCTGAAAAATCAGGGGAGTGGTGCTACTGCGATTGGTAGGGATCTGAAAACCTTATTATAAATTACATTGTTTACGCGGAGCGCTTAAATGCATGACTTAAGGCTCAGAAAAGACAACTTTAACGACTCATTAGGTTTGTACGATATCATCAAAATCGTTTCAGGGTCTCTTTAAGTTGGCTCACTCCCAAAGTTCAAGTTGACACACCACCATATATTAGTTGGCCCACCCCGAAGTTTCAAGTTACCCATCCCCAAATTTATGTTGTCCCAACCCTCAATTATAATTTGGCCCACCACAAAGTTCTAGTTCACCCACCCCAAATTTCAACTTCGCCCACCACAAACTCAAGTTGGTCCATCCCGAAATTTCATTTTCGCCCACCGCCAAATTTAAGTTGGCGCACTCTGATGTTTGACATTGGCTCACCCCCAAATTTAAGTTGATCAACTCTCAAATTTCAAGTTGGAATACCCCGAAATTTATGTTAGCCCACGCCCCAAATTGCAATTGGCCCACACCCCAAGTTTCAAGTTGCTCCTCTCCTAATAGTCAAGCTGGTTCACCCGAAATATTCAAGTTCGTTCACCCCCAAATTTCAAGTTGGCCTACCACTAAATTCAAGTCGCCCCACCCCTAACTTTAATGTTGGCCCACCCTCAAATTACAGTTGGCCCACTCCCAAATTTCAAGTAGGTCCACCACGAAACTTCAATTGGTCCACCCCTAGTATAGACTTTCTATGCATTTTTATGAAGCCCTATGTGTCTTTGGGTATTCTCTGGGATAATCTTTTGTTTAAATAATTCCTTATCGCTTATAAACCTACCAATCGTCTACATTCACACTATTAAAACAATTAAGTGCCTGTACTTCGCAAACTACGCTTTTTTGTGCAGGTACAAGGCATTACAGTTTCGCGTGACGGAACGATTTTGTTTGGGTAGTCGGCAAAGATTGCCTACGCATGAAAAGCAGGGAAGAAATTGATAGAACAGGAACCGTTACAGGCATAGGTACCGGCAGAAGGTAGATAGAGAGTTTTCGATGAAGAGAAAAAAAGATTAACGAGATGTATAGAGAGATGCGAGAATGAAAAGCATGTGCAGCATACCCGAGTAACTCAAGCTGGTTAAATGACTACTTGTCACCGCCCCATTTCAAAGGCAACGCCATAAATCCTGATCATCATCACCTTCCATCAGCTGGGGCTAGGGTAGCTAGTTTTCGCGCCTCCCAGTTATAGGCACCCTAGCTGGGTCGTTGCTGGCTAGGAAAAGTGCGTCTGAGTGCGCATGCGCGATGTCATCCCTGAGCGCGTGAGGACGCGCAAGCTGTGCGCTGGGTTCACTGATCTCTACCCACTTTACTCAATGGCCGGTCATAGAGAAGGAAATTGAACAAGAGCGGGTATTCGGCGAAAACGCGAAACAGGAAGTACGTCACGCTACTATTCACATCGGCCGTTAGCTGATAAGAGCATCGGAAAGACGAATGTGAAAGCAAGTTAATACTGTTTCATTTTCTTTATTTCTTTGTCGTCAAAGCTAAATTGTTTTATCTATAAATGAAGTTATACTTTGGGGCTTATTTTTCTTGAGTCACTTAGCAACAAGGCAATGACGTCAGACACGCCGGATGCATGCGTCACGCGCATGCATCCGGCGCTTTCTGAGAGCCCTAACTTAGTTGTAACATATCTCGCTTCTTTTTGGGGTACTTTTCGAGCACGTGGGCGGTACAGTGCGTTGTGACGCAGTTAGCCGAAGATAGGTCGGCCGCTGTGGTGCAATAAGTTTAACGTTGGTTAGTTTTGCGCTTGGTGAATCTTACGGGGCCAAGTTTGTGAAAAAAAAACGTGTCGTATTTCCTATTGGCACTTTTTGCAGAGTGTCCGGTTTTTGTGGATTTCTTTCTCTATGGCCGAAGCTCGCGGGGCCCATCTCGAGCAAATGCATGATTTGTATCTTGCCCGGCAGGGGGCGTAGTATGTCGAGTTTAGTGTCGAGCAGCACTTGGGGGCCC